>NC_134455.1:260959146-261262021 GCF_047948215.1 Lycorma delicatula | reverse complement strand
GGTTTTTAACGATATCAGTTTTAAATTAATATTCGTATAATAAAATTTCAGGAAAATTATTCTAAATTTATTGTTAAAAATATTTTTTAAGTGTATTAAATATATTAATGTATTACAGTATGTATATATCCGAACTCTCAATACAATAAAATTGTTAAGGTTTCGGTGAGAGTTTGCCGTCAATTGAAAACATCAAAAATCGAAAATCAAAATGCAACAATTTATTTATTTATAGTTCTTCAGAATACCCTTCCTATCTGTACTTACCTGCATCTGTATCTGAACTTTTTTGATTCGGACAACGTCTTTTTGAAGAACTATAAATAAATACATTGTTGAATTTTGATTTTCGATGTTTTCAATTAACGGCAAACTCTCACCGAAACCTTAACAAATTTATTGTTTTGAGGGTTTGGATATCATCTGTTTTTTGTTTTCTGTTGAAAACTGTTTTTTCGCCATCTTACTATAATGACCTTCTTTCATTGACTGCCCCTGATGAAATATTGTACTTATAACTTTATATTTTTTCTCAAATAGTTTGCAAGCATCATTAGACACTTTTCTTATTCCTTTAGTTTCAGTTATTTTGCATAAACATACTGCGTCGTTTTCAAATAATTTTATTAGAATAATCAGCTGTTTTCCTAAAGAATGAATTTCCATTCTATGTATGAAATTTTTGTTTCCACATTCAGCCCATCTACTGTTTACTATCTATCTGATGAATTGGATAAATATTCATAGACGATATGCGACCATTTCTGTAAGCATGTCTATGAAATAAGTTTCAGATGATGCATTATGTTGTGAGAGTTCACGTAACGCTAATACTTTCTTTTCAATATTATTAAAACTTGCAATTATAGCGTTTTCGAAAAACGTTTCTGATTTTTCATTCAATGTTTGCAATGTTCTAATTAATCTACAAAAAATATTCCTTTCGACCTACCATACAGTATTTTATTATTTTTTCAGCTTCAATAGTATTTTCTATTGCGGTACTCATATTTAATTTTTCTGAAATATTTTTAACATACGACTTTATTTTTTGATGCATTTTGAAAATGCTTAATAGAGATTCTGTTTCAGTTACTTTTCTTTGGTATGCTTTTTTTGTTATTTAATATCATTTTTTTCTTTATATGTTGCTTTTTGAGTAAATACAATTTTTTCTTTGTGGCGATTATAAAATTTTCTTGCCTTTTTTTTGTTTCGGAGCTTTCTAGCTTCCACAGTTTTACTGTCGTCCAAGAAATTTGATAAATATTTGTTTTCTGTCTTTCGATTATTAAAGGCTTTTAGGGGCGATCCAATAAATTCTGTGGAATGCAAAAATTGTTCACAATTATTTATTAAATTTAATCACTTGTTTTGCACAAATGTTTATCACAATCCCATGACTTAATTTTTGTTGGATTTCGAAAGTGCTTAATAAAGAATCTGTTTTAATTATTCTTTTTTGGTATCCTTTTTTGTTATTTAATACCTTTTCTTTTCGATTGTTATATTCTACTTTTTTAGCACGTAAAATTTTCTCTTTGTGGCGATCATAAAATTTTCGTGCTTTTTCTCTGTTTTGGAGCTTTCTAACTTCTATTTGTTGTCTACTCTTGATTTTTACAGTTTTAGTTATCCGAGAAATCCATTTGCTTACCACCAACTTCATTAATATCCATGGGAGATACAGGTTCATCAAATGATTGAATTTTGTGACTCACCGAAATGTTATTTTTCATTATTTCGCTATAAATTTTAGGATTCTCAAAAAAAATGTTTAGTATCTGCAAAAGAGGCTGATTTTTTAGTCGATGTAAGTTCAATTTTCAAATGTATTTTGTCTTTATATATATATATATAAAGGCAAAATATATATATATATATATATATATATATATATATATATATATATATATTACAGGTGTTTTTAAAGGCATTAAATCAAAAAAAAAGTAATAAACTGCAAAATTATGTTTTCTTTTATGTTGTCTCTAGCTTATTTTTACCTTTACCTATTCTAAATTAAAAAAAAAAAAAATTAAAAGGTTCCCGCTTAGTGTCGTTTATCAATTGGTTTTAACGGCGCATCATCACATTTTTATCTCAATTTGTATTAAAAATAATTAATAGTCAAATCTCATAAATTTTTTCTCTATTGAAAAAATATATTACGCAATTTGTTAATCCAGTGGATGTTTATAAATAATTTTACTTCCTTTATCCTAAATAAAATACAATCAAATTATTTTTTTAATAATTATTTATAAAAACCGAATTGTTACTGAAGCAACTAGTTTTTTCTTTAAGAAATTATCATACAAATTTTCACAGTTGATAAAATGTAATTGATATTTCCAGTTGATAGAAGCGAATTCAGATCATTCAACAAGGAAAAAAGAGCTCTGAAAATGTGGCATGGTAGTAATCATGACTGGAATTTGCTCAGCTAACAATTCCATAAAAGAGTAGGATATACTGTAGTGTTGACGTCTCGGGAATGAAAGCCTACAATTTTAACCCCTAATTTTATGGTTTGTAACGTTTCCACAAATAAAAACACTATCAAAATAAATTCCGATTAAGTTTTTCATCACGTTGTGTCCTCTTTCAATGCATTAAATTGGAAGAGAAGTAATCCAATCTTATTTTAAACTGTAAAAATTTACATGCAATCCTTGAGATTATTTATTGATCGAAACTGATCGATATGTTAGACAGCAGGAAGGAAATAGACAAACTTAATTAATAAATCCGTATTCCTTGATATTAACCCTAAAGCTCTATATATAAAACCAGTATACATGGCTTCACATTACAGCTAAAAAGTTGTTCCAAAGAAGAAACATGACTTGAAATATCAATTACAAAAACATCAGAAGTATCTCTTCCTGCTTCCACAACCTTTACAGATCATTTTCTAAGTTTTTCAGCCCTTTCAATTGAGGTTTCGTACACTAATACCTTCAAATATGGCTAGAAAGTCATAAAGTGTTGTCATCCGGGGATATTGCCGTACATGCTAATGGTTCGCCATGACCCTGAAATACTTCAGTAAGATAAATTCTGACTGTTAAAGTGAATTGTTGAGGCCCATATTTTTTTGTCTTAATAAAATCAAATTTATTTCAAAACTTTTTGTTTAAGCAGTGAGTTATACAAAGTCTGTTCAACTAGTCCTATGAAAATTAAGGTATGAAACTCTTGTTAATTTATTTGGAAGAAATAAAGGTTCTAGGAGTACGTATTACTCCATCCATAAATTTACAGAAAAATGTTTTTTTGTAACTTCTGCAACTGTAGCATGGGAATTCTCATTAGCCCGTCATGGATATTATGGGTGTTAAAAATTTTACCTCTTACTAAATTAGTGCAGCTAAACAAATTGTCTTAAAAGCAACACGCTGTCGAAAAATCTCTTTCATTAAGACTCTGAGCTGTTTGAAGATGACATGGTTACAACTGTTGCTTGTTAAGCGTATTCCAAGTAGAAAATTTAGAAATATCTCGCATAACTGATAAGCTTCTCATTCTACTTTTTGGTTTGCTTCTTACCGCTTCCAGTAGTTTTTCTTTCATAACAGTTGCATTCACATGCCTTATTAAGTTTAACAATTGTGTAGTTAAAATAAATTACAAATTTTTTATTAAAAAAAAAAAAAAAAGAAATACTACAACTACTGAACAGTTGTAACAATGATTCAGTTATTAATGTATCTTAATTTAGTTTTTTATTTATATTTTTTAATTAATTTTTTGTTTCCGATGAATTTGAGGAATCCCATTTACGGGCGGAGTGTCGGACTTGCTAACATGTTCCGCTAGATGTTATTAAGAGAGAGTATGTGTGCCTGCGCCCTACCGACCAAACCTCATATCTCATCGATTCTCCCCTCCCAGGATCGAATTAACAATTAAGCATTGCACGTCCCCGAGAGGTATCTTTGGGCCAGAGGGATCCAGAGTCTCCATGCTTTATCACCGTCGCCCATCCACGTAAGCGCGGACAAACGTTGGCTGGCTTTCAACCTCCGACCCACCGGTCATGTTCTTCCGCCTCACTCTGAGGCCTTTCTATTGTGGTACCCTCTAGAAAATTCATCTGAAAGCATCCATGAATTCCTCTCTTCCCAGACTTTGGTTTGCAGGATCCCTGACACGATTCCTTCAACTATTTCAAACTGGTACTGGCTTTTCAACATGGTGTCTATTATGAGATTTACCATAATCTGTCCCGGGACTGAAACACAGCGGCGATGTTCCTCCTCCAACCTTTAGCACTGAAAAATTACATGTTCAGGAGTGTCAAATTCTTGGCAGTATGGGCACAGAGGATCCTCTGTTCTTCTCCTTCCATGCAGGTAAGAGCTGAAGGCTCCGTGTCCGGTAATGAATTGGATGAGCCAGCACTCCAGCTCACCAAAATTCATCCCGTCCCAAGGTATACAGGAAAAAAGCGATGCGTCCACCTCCCCGTAGTTGACGCATCCCACCTGGCCTACCAGTCTCGGCGACAGCCAGTCTTATCTCCTGCTTAGGCTTCTCCTGATAAACTCATCGTACTAACCTTTAATAAATGTTGCATTGGCGGCATGCCTGTAATCATCAGCACCGTCTTTGTAGAGACCAAGACGTACTCTGATGCCCCTTACAATCATCCGACGCTAAACACTGTCCAAGCGCCTTTTATTACTTTATACCAACACTTCTCTTGTCCAAACCGGTGCATCATAAAGCAAACCCGAGTTGTCCACCTGGGCATAGAGCCTTCTCTTGTTCGTTTGAGGTCCTCTAACATCTGGCATCAGTTTAATGAGGTTCTTGACGGTCCGTCCGGCCTACTCACATGTCGTAAACGACCGCTTACTATCTAACCCGAGATATTTATATCTAACCCGGTTAGATACTTGGCAGTCTCTCGAGATTGGAATACTACCCCATCAATTTTTATTGGGAAGAATCCCAGCCGTCTTCTCCTTGCCATAGAGACAAACAATGACTTATCATGGGACAGCCGAAGCCCGGCTCCCTCCATCCATTCACTGACCATAACAATGGCAGCATTCGCCGCCCGAGTCACCTCCTCCTCAATTTTCGCTACCAGCACCAAGGCAAGATCATTCACGTAAGCCACTGGAACCATTCCTACCGGATAACAATGACGAAGAACCCCGTCATAGACGATGTTCCATAAAAATATCCCCAAAACAGAAGCACCCTGCATATTACTTGAGACTACAAGTCCGTGCAGCCAAGTCTGTGTATTAACCTCCGCTAACTGAGGTCGTCTTCAATTACTCTTCTCAACTATAGCAAGTATGGCGCTAATGCCCCACTCCCTCAATGCCCGGAAGATGGAGCTCCAATTGAGGAAGTTAAAGGTGTTGCGGACATCCAGGAGCACAATTACAGGAATGTGTCTCGTTCTCCAGGTATCTCTAGCTGCTTGGTCCACTATCTTCATCACCTCATCGACCCCATCAACCGTCGACGGCCTTTGTCGGAAACCGAATTTTTTCTCGTGCAAGTCTCCGTTCCTGATGATCTCTTCCCGAAGCCTGGTCTTTATCACCCTCTCGTACAGTTTAGTTAAATTATTAACCAAAGATACAGGCCTGAGTGAGGTTGGCCTCTCTCTCCCCCCAGTTTTTGCACAAAAATTAGCCTCGACCGCTTCAAAGATTCGGGTATCTGTCCTTGTTTTAATATTTTATTAAAAACTCGGTAGACCTCACCGCACTTCATCTACTAAAATACCGACAACCTCCACTAGTATCCCAACCGGGCTGGGGCTCTTGTGAAGCTTCATCCGCCTACCGGCCCGGATGAACTCCTGAACCTCAAATGAAAGAGGGCTCGTACCTGTTCTTCCGTTAGCACCGGCAGTGTACGGCCAAAGTTCCCTGTGGCTATCTGACAGTCTTGTCTCCAGGGATCTATATCAATCTGGTCACAGAGTTCTCGCCAACATCTTCTGTATGCACATTGATCGTATATTTGAGGGTTGCTCTGGCCGCTCTATTTACATTTTTTAATTTGTCCGATATTTGTTTTACTGCGGAACATTTCTTAGAAATTTTATGATTCCAAAATTCACATAAAAAAATTAGACATGGACATCACATGACTTCCTTGTACGCCTATTAAATTACATATACACATTTTTTTTAAATGAAAAGTACATAAAATTTTATTTCATTAATAACTTTTGATATTTTTTAAAATATTATTGAATAATTATTTATTGTAAATTTTTTTTGTACAATTAGAGGTTAAAAATGATTAATAAATCAATATATTTAAATTTAAAAAAAGTAGATAAAGTCAGATTTCGAACTGATGTGCCTTCCTCTTGTAAGATTCAAATATTTCATCGATTAAAATTTTATTTGGCTATAAATCTGGAACTAACGAAAATAAGTACCACTTATGAGATTTATTGTCGAAAAGCTCTCAATGAGGGCTTATTACTGCAGTTAAGAAAAAGTCCAAAATCCCAAAAAATTGGATTTTGGGCTTTTTTGGGCACTTTTGGTCCAGTCGATTGCAATCAAAAGGAATGGTGCACAACTAGATGTTACAACAGTCCTAAATCCAAAATTTCAACATCTTACGGCTAATCGCTTTTGATTTATGCGAGATACATACGTACGTACAGACGGCACGCCGAAACTAGTCAAAATGGATTCAGGGATGGTAAAACGGATATTTCCGTCGAAATCTGAAAACCGAAATTCTTCGTTACTACAATACTTCATACAAGAAAGTAAAAATTAAAACAAAATTTTATATAAAATTATAAATACAATCTGAAAAGGCAGACAGGTAACTGCAATGATTAAAAAGCTGATTTCTATGTAGGTTAGCTGGTTTTAGGTTCGATTTCTGGCAAAAATCCAGCAATTTTTCAACCACTATTTCATTCTTAGTCTTTTTCATGCTTTCTCTTTTTGTTAAAAGGCAGTGGGAATTCGATTTTTATTAAACCCTTATCCAAAGATATAATTACAAATAAATAGAAAATAAAATAAAATGTTTGTCTGTTGTAAAGTATAAAATACCTATTTAGAAATATGGTCATCTATTCCTATACGTCTGTGCTTGTCGGTATCCAACCGTTACACAAAATTACAAGCGTTTCTTATATGTGAATACGAAAAATATAGTAAATACAAATGTTATATAAAAATCGGGTAGTAATAGAAAAGCAATTGAAAAGAATTTGTGTTAATCGAAGTTTAGTTATTATACACGAGAAAGTTGGCTGTAAACGCATCTTTATTCCTTGCCTATGAAATAGAAAAATAAATTAATATTAAAAATAATAACGATGATTATTTATTGGCACCATCTAATGTTTTCTAGATTTACTTCTTAGACATGTAACAAAGTACTGCAGTAATTTTTTGTAGTTAACCTACTTAATAAAAAATTGAAACCATTCCCAAGAAAAAGTAGTCCGTTGGGGGATTTTTCCTTCGGTTAGGATTGGATATAAACGATAAAAGGCTCGATGCTATATACAATATGATGCCTTACTGATAAAACATGAAAAGTAGTACGAAATCGCCCGTACGGATTAAGCTCTTGAAAAGGGGAAACATGAGAATACTGCCAAATACAGTGAGGTAACTTTTTAAAATCATTCTCTCAGCCACAGAGACCGCTAAAATGCATTAAAATTATTAATTTAATTTCTAATTTTATGCTACTCTAAAAACGGTTTTAATTGTAATAAAGTTTGTTTTTCTATAAAAAAAAAACCGAAAAAATTAGTAAGTATTAGAACATTTTCTTAAAATTTTTTTTTTCTCTTTATTCAAAATATTTTTGTTATGGTTATTCAAATTTTAATAAAATTTTATAATAAAATAGAAAAATTGTGACAGTTATTACAAATACACAGGAATTAAGAAAAGTTATATAATTTTCAAGATATGTTAATAACCTAACTGCCTCCGTAAAATTTTTTTCCAGAATTCTTTTACTAATGAAAAAGTTGAATTAAAGAAAATTGATTGAAATTTATGAATTTCTTCATTAGTTTACATTAACACAACTTATATTGAAATTATTGTAATATTTGTAAAATTTTACCCCTTAAAAATACTCCATCATTCTCATAATATTTCTATAAAATATTTTTAAAATTAAAGGAAAAGTTAAAGGGAACTAATATTAAGAGATTTTTTTTGGCTAAACAGTGTGGCTTCTTTTCTCAATTCATAATTTACATAACAAAAGAAAATTTACTGATTATGGCACGAAAATTATTTACAATTATGGAATAATTTACACACATACATGGGACTTCTTGCATCAAGTAATAAATATTCATTAAACTTTGTAACAAAAAAACAACAGTGGGTTCCTATGACAAATGAAGGAAAGAATTACAGAACCTAGCGTTCCAAGAAAATGAAAGTTAGAAAGTTATTCAAGCAAAAAATATACAAAGTTGAGTTTGAAACGGTATGTGGCATTATATTGTATGCGACGCTGGTGTGGTGGGAGGCCTTCAGGGTAGGGAGAAATGCCTGGAGGCTCAATAGGGTATATAGGAAGTTGGCAACTATACATGAAGGACAGTCTCCCTGGATGCTTCACTAGTGGTGGCGGGATTGCCACTGTTGGACCTCGTGGCCAAGTAAAGAAGAGACAGGACCACAGAAGGTAACGAGGAGGTGAGGAGCTGCATGTTTTCTGAATGGCAGGAGAGGTGAAGGAATGCAAAAGAATGACATTGGAGCTAAATTTTGATCCCAGAGGTAGCTGTGTGGGTCAATAGACCACATGGAGCGGTGGACTTCTGTATGGCTTAGTGGCTAACTTGTCATGGGTTGTTTGGGATCTACCTCCACAGGATTGGAAGGAGGCGTATGGATCAATGTCAGTATTGCAAAGAAATTGACACGGTGCAGCATACCTTTTTCGTGTGTCTCAGGTGGAAGGAAGAATTACCATGTGATGGTTTGGACTCGCTGGGGGATTCATGCAGTTGATGCTCTTGTTCGGTGAGGGTTGGACCATCTGTGCTCAGTGGTTTAGAAGAGTGCTTCACCAGAAACTACTGGAGGAAGAACGTGAGGAGAACAGCGAGGATGTCGGTTGAGGGTGGTGTAGCTGTGCGGGGTTAAGAAGAATCCATGTGCATAGTATATATATTGAGTTGTAAATATGGTGTGAATGTGATGTGTAAATATTTAAACGAATGTGAGGTGTGCCTGTGATGCACGTGGTGGTGAGGTTGTATCTTTACATCAGTTCTAACACCACGTTACATGAGGAGTGTTTTTTTAGTCCTATCAACAATAAACTTGTTGATAGAAGAGTAGGAAAATACAATATGTAGTGTATATGAATTATAATTAAGGAGCTCAGAACACCAAATGTAGCTTCCCTTGATTGCTGAAGATCAAATTAGAGAACAGTAGCTACTGGCCTTCAGCCTGTTTAAAGGCAGAGTAATGCCAAAAAAAGAAGAAAATCAATTCAGTTGGTTGACGGTTTGGTCAGCTAGTGTAATCAAAAGTTTAACATCTCATTACACTTATTTGTTGTTATTCTTATTATATATATATATATAATCAGGTTTTATAAAAAACAAATAAAATAAAAGACAAATTAAAATGTTTTAAAAACCATTGGTAAGAGAAACCAAAGATTTTTTGAAACCACACTGGCTCATAAATAGTTCATAATAGCATATATATATTACATGAAAAAACAGGGAAAACCATGGCTGCTACACTACCAACTTTTTCTATATTTCATCTTTACCTGGGTTTGATTATAATCAAATAAGTTTCATTTTCAGCCCTCCATCTTTTGGGTACTTCAACTCACACTGGCATATTCGGTCACCCATATATCACTTTTCTAAGAGAATTATTGACCATTCTGCTTTCTTTATTCCCCACTTCTTTTAAACTTTAAGAAGTTAACAATCATGTTTCCTTAAACAGAATTCACTAGAATATGTTGAAATGAATGCAGTAATTTTGGAAAATACTCAAAGAAAGTTTTTTCTGTTGTAACTTATGTATTGAATAACAACACACAGATTACAAAAAGTGTGGTACAGTGAACATTTTCTAATATCAGAATTATTCTGAAGACTAGTAAGCCTCTATACATTTCTTAAAATCCAATCAGCCTCCTACCACTCTTATCCAAACAGTTGAAAAACTGCTCCTTCCCTTGCCTTGTAGAACAATGTAAAGTGATTCTCCACCATAAGAATGATTTCAGATCACAATATTCCACAATCCATCAATCATGTAAGGTACTATATTTTCTTGCCAGTGCATTGAATAGGAAGCATACACCAATGGTATTCTTTTTTGTAGTTAGGAAAGCCTTTTATCATGTTTTGGTTGATTGTCTATTGATTAAACTCAGATTGTTGGACACCACATGTTATCTTATTCTTCAGTTTTTCTTATTAATCAAAATTTCTGAGTTTCACAAGATAGAGTCTGATTGTTCACTCAGCCAGACTGTTTTGCAGACTTATCATAAATTCAACTATCCTACCAATTTGTGTAACATATACACTTCAGATACCTCTTTTGCTTTCAGACACAATGACCTCTTTCACAGAATTGTCTTATTTATCTTTTTCGAACTGCTTGCAAATTATCAGTTTAAATTTACAAATTCACCTTAAATTGAAAGCCTGGTTCATATAGTGATATGTATAAGAATAAACATTAACAAAGTCGTAGAACTGACATTTATTTTTCAATCTAAAATATTTATACTTATTTATCTACACATGACACATCTCTACTACAAGCTGAAAGAGGTACTATAAGATTAATAATTAATATTTTGGTTACTACTTTGACAAGCAACCAACTTGGAATTATTCCTAGAATATACAATACAATCCGTTCAACTAGTGAACAATAAGGAACCCTCTATGGCCCAGTGAGATGAGGATGATATGTAGTCTTGTTCAGACTCTGACCAACCATTTTTGAGATGTATGGGTAATTGAACCCCAACCACTAAATTACACCCGCATCCATTGCATAGTATTCAAATCTATATAAAAGCAACTAAATTTTACTAGCATTTAAACCTCAGAACCTTCAACTTTGAAATTCAGCTGTTAAATAAGTGATTTGTGATGACAAATTTATCACTAGAATTAGCCCAGAATTAAGAAGTTACCACAGTATGTAAAAGCTTAGACATGAAATGTATTTTTTAGTCCTTGATTAATAATGATGATAAATCAGATGAATAAAGAGAAGATGAAAAGTAGCTCCTTTTTCTTTTTTGTTCCTTCAAATTCTTGTGGTTATGTGAATGATAAAAACTTAGGAAATCCACTCTGGATAGATTTTTTTGGTAATCAACTTTGTACACTTGTAAAAGTTTAAGATGAATTTAAGAGAGCAAAAGGATATAAGCCACCTTAAGGTAAAAATTACATTCATTGGTTAGATGGAGTTGCAGAAAATGATAAAACTGAATGGCCAGTTAGTTGTAATCCTGTCAGATAGTAAATTCAGTCTGTATAAATTGTCTAATCTTTTTTTGATGAAGAAATAATAATTTTATTTCTGTCACATTCCATCAAAAATCTACTTAAAGAGAAATTAATAGGTGATAAAGTGAATTAAGTAGAAATGAAAAGTTTTAATGGCATTATTTTTTTAAGTGGGTATAATGAGGTACCTTGAAAAATCTTGTTCCAGAAACAAGAAGATAGATACTCAAATAAATTTAAGAAAATTCTCACATAAAGAAATACAAACTTATTATAAACAACATGTGTGAAAGAAACATGAGTTAGGTGAGAATGATAGATTTTCTATCTATATAAGTTATTAATAAAATTTTCTAATTACCATTTCATTATTAAAATCATTTTGTTGATAATCTGTTGTTCCATATTTTGGTAAGCATATGTATAAACAGTTTGTAGGTAAATTCATTAAATTTAGTTTTAAGCTGTAGACTAAAAGTACATGTAACAGTTATATTGTGTGAATGGATCTTTATAAAGGACAATGCTTGAATGAAACCAACAATAAAGAAAAATCATCCTTTATATAATAAGACTGTAATAAAGGACTAGTGTCCATGTTGTCCAATATAAAGTATATTTTATTGTTTAAGTTCATTCATAAAAAAAATATTATTTTGTAAACTAAAATTTAATTTGCAAAATAAGTTCTTTCTATGGAGAAATGTACATTACATATTTCAAAATATTATTTTTAACATTTTTTATTAGGTATGCTTGGTTTGGAAAGAAAATGTAATTATATTCATCATCATATGGTGTTCTGCCTGTTGGCAGGTCCCTGGTCCTATCACAGTCTCCATCTGTTTCTTTCCAATGCTCTCCATTTTGTCTCTTGATAACCTTCACCACCCTTTATGTCATTTATTAACTTCAGCCTCTTCCTTCCTCTTCTTTTTCGCCTCAGTGGAACCTACAATAACTATATTTATTATTAATTTTCCTAATCTTCATTTATTCTTCTTAATACTTCTTCTATATTACTTACTATGTCCACCCATTTTATCCTTTCCAGACCCATAATTCAAAAGTCTTGATCTTATCTTTATACTTTTTCTCCAGTGTCCATATTTCATGTCATACAAAATATACTCCAAACAGCATTTTACTAATCTCTTCCTGAGGTTCAGATCATTGTTGCTGCTGAGTAGGTTTTTCTTTCTAAAAAACGCTTCCTTTGTAACTGCAATTCTTGTCTTGATCTCTTCTTTTCTCCTCCAGTGTTCAATTAGTACTGTTCAGAGATATCTGTGTCTTTTTACTAGCTCAATTTTTCCTTCTGCTGTTACAGCATCTATATCTTCCCTTTCATTCACCTTCATAACTTTTATTTTTCTCACATTTATTTTCATGCCATATTCCTTCATATGTACTTCCTATGCTTTTATCATTCCTTGTAATGTCTGAGTGTCTCTAGCTACATTCAGCAGATCATCAGCAAATTTGACTAAATTTATATTTCTTTCACCTATGCTTACTCCTTTTTGGCCATCCAATAGATGGCCAATGATGAACAGTGTTGATAATAAACAACAGCCTTGCTTCACTTCTCTGCATTCTAACCAATTTGTGAAATTCTCATCTATTTCCACAACTGCATTTTGCTTCATATATAATTATCTGATTAGTCTCCTTCATTTCAATCAACTCTGTTTTCTTTCAGAATCTCAAATAATTTTTCCAACTGTGCGATATCGAATGCTTTATTCATACCTATAAAGCATAAGCTCAATCCTCTTCCTCTTTCAAAACATCTCTCTTCAATCATTCTGAATATTCCTACAGCTTCTTTTGTTCCTTTTCTTTTCCTGAATCCAAACTGTTCTTCCCCAGCATTCTCCTCCATTTTTGTATTCAACCTTCTATTTATAATGCCCAGCATTATTTTTGTAGCATGTGATATTAAACTGATAGTTCTATGTTCTTCTCGTTTATTGGTTCCAATCTTTTTAGGCATCATTATTGTTTTAATAAAATCTTCTGTCCATTCTTCAACATCATAAATTGTATTGGACATTAAAATTATTTCATCTACTTCTTCATTTTATAAACATTTAAAGAGTTCTGTTGGAAGATCATCTACTCCTGTTGCTTTCCTGTTCTTCATGTCATCAATAGCTTGTATAATTTCAAATTTCAAAATTGGTGTGCCTTTTTCCTCTTAAATAATTTCTTCTTCCACCTCAGCATCCCATATTTCACCTTTCTTCTTGCTACATACAGGTCCAGTATGTACTCCTCCCATCATTTATTTATTTTCTTTATAAATGCTTTTAACATCTTTCTACTCAATTTCATTAATTTTATAATTTTTTCTATGCCATGTGGCGTTTTTTACCTTCTTATACAACATGTCCTACTTACTTTTCTTTTCTAAATTTTCTATGTCTTTCACACTTCTTTTAGCCACCTTTCCCTATCTTTATGTGTCTCGCTCTTTAATTACTTTTTCAATCTTTGATAGATTGCTCTGTTGTTTTTTCCTTCTTTATTTTTATATTATCTTCTTTCTTCCATTTTTTGTATCACTTCATGTGGTACCCAAGGTTTCTTTGCACAGGTGCCTTCATAGAAACTGATTCCTTTCTTTGCAACTTCCCTCATAGATGATTTTATTCTTGACCACATTTCCTCTGCTGGTTGATTTTCATTTTTGCTATGAGTATTTGCCTTTATCACTATTTCACCGACTTTTACTTCCCCTATGCCTTCCAGCCCTTCTATATTCCATTTCTTTACCTTCACTGCAGTTTGAATTCTTTTTAAGCTTTTCATTTCCATTGTTTATAGAATAAGATCACTTCCTACGTTAACTGCTGGAAGCCCATTTGCCTTCTTAACAGCATTCCTGTATCTATTTTAAACAAAAAATGATCTACCTGAGAGGAAGATCCATCTATTGGTCTTGTACATTGGTCTTGTACCTTCTTTGTTGATGATTCTTAAAAAATGTGTTTGTAATGAATAAATCCTTTTAGCAAAATTCAACCAGCCTGTCTTTCATTTCGTGTTCCCAATCTGAACTTTTCCCCTGTCACTCCATCTTCAACTTCTTCCACTGTGTTCCAATCCCCCATAATTATTTTACATCAATTCTGTTCGTTTGCTAACAATTACTCAATGTTATTGTACACATTTCCAATATCTTTAGCCTTATACTCAGACCTTGGCACGTACACCTGAACTATTACTAAATCTTTTGGTAGCATTTAAATTCTTAAAGCCATTACTCTATCATCCAGATAAACTACTTTATGTACTTTTCTTGCTACACTATTTTTACAGCTATTTCTACTTCGTTTTTTCCTCTTTCAATTCCTTAGTAATATAAGGTAACTTCACCTGTTCTCAAGTCTCCTCTTCACTCCCAGCCAAGCTCGCTTATCCCTACTATACCCATTTTATTCATTTTTATCTCTCTGTTCAAGTTTTCCAACTTACCTGACAGCAAAATTGTTCTTACATTCCATGTACCAATTATCCTGCTTTGTCTTTTCTATTATATTCCTTCTGCTGCTTCACTGAGAGATCTGCCTGGGAAATCATTTTACCACCAGAATACTTAACAAAAGAAGACCACCATGGTGCCTGAGAAGGAAAAAGTAATACAGTTCTATCCAATGCTTTCTGTATCCTGATGCCATTAACTTCCTATAGAAGTTTCTTTTCTCTTTGCAAGTGATTTGTCATCCTTGGGGCAATAGTATGCCCCAAACCCCTACTGCTCATCTGTCCTCTGAAAAGACTGTTGGCACTAGGACAGAACTCCTTATACCAGAAGCTATTCAGTTATTTTACTCATTAGCTGCTTATATATACCAACCAACAGTAACATATACAATTGTTGCCCCCTCTTTACCAGGTGAAGTGAATTTCAGGATTTTTCTTTCACGAAATCTAAGAACTAATTGAAATTTCTTAGATAGTTAGGAAAGGGTTATTTAGGAATGGATTTAAGAGAACGATAATTACATTAAATTGAAAATTTTTATTCTAATATCATTTTTTTTTACTCCAAATTGTTTATTAACTAAAAAAAAGTAATTATTGTAGAATATATAGCAGTATTAGATATGAAATTGTAATACAACTATAATAGTTTTTTAATGTAAAAGTATATTTTCACCAGAAAATATGATTTCTCCACATCTGTTGTTTAATTTCATTCTACTGAAAGAAGTTAATAAAAGTTATTCTTAATATTCATTTTACATTATATGTAATTTTAGTATATAGAAACAGAATCATCATTAAATTAAAATAAAATAGAGCTGTAGTGCAAAAACAACACATGGAATTATTGTAGTAAACTTGTTCTATGTCTAATATTGCTGCAAAAACTGGAGTCTATTCGTGAAAAAACATGAAGGTATAACATAAAAATGATATACACAGAAATCAGTTAATTTCCTGATAATAAATTGTTTTATAAGTTTTAAAATATGAAAAATATTCCAATAAAATCGGAGTTATGAAAGTGTAATAACTTTAAGGATTTTTAGTATTTAATTCTTTAGAAAGAATAGTAATTGACTTATCCTAGTGGTGTGTGGTTACTACTATGACATGTACATAGTGAATCACGAAATTCTCCCGAGACTTTCATAAGCTATTCTATGTGAAAAGAAATGGAAAAGTTCATATAAACATATGTCCAAAACGCTTCGTTTGTGAATTACAGTTAGTGAAAGTTTTCGTTCGGATTTCAGTTACCATGGTGAAATGAGGTCGTGCAGAAATTTTTAGGATGTTTTTAAGCAGAATTAGTGATTTCTTATGATTTTGACCTAAAAAATTGAATAAAATAGGTCCGAGAACAATATATGCAGTGAATTTTGAGAAATTTGGGCTGAGAACCAATAAATTGGGGTAAAAAACCCTGCTTTTTATGTTTGACGTGCAATAACTTTGTTAAATGGGTAACAAACACATAAAACTTTAAAGCAAAACTTGTAGAAAATTTAATTATAAACAAAATAGTTTACGGTAAGTTGCATAAACAAAGAAAACTTAGAAAAATTAGAATTCTATTCCGAAACAGTACACTAGACTCTTTACCACCATATTTTTCATCTAAGAATTGTTTTACTTCATTAATGAAATGAGTCAATGTTCCATCAAGTTGATAGTACTTTTCAATTTGTTTCATCAATGAGAAATTTTAAGCACTGTAAGAAATTCATTGTTTAAAAATTCCAGTTAATTTCTCTCTTTGACATGTTCTAGAATGAAAGGGA
Source organism: Lycorma delicatula (assembly GCF_047948215.1). Taxonomy (NCBI): domain Eukaryota; kingdom Metazoa; phylum Arthropoda; class Insecta; order Hemiptera; family Fulgoridae; genus Lycorma; species Lycorma delicatula. The sequence goes on along the minus strand of NC_134455.1, from coordinate 261,245,248 downwards.
GAGTATACAAACTAATTTCAAAGCATACAGCTACTGTTGTTAACCTAATTTTTTATAGTTCTAAATTTATTATTTGTTTTTAATTTTTACAAGTTCATAACATTTTTCTGTTAATTTTGTTCTATTTTGTTTTTAATAATAAAATATTTTTTTTTGTTTTTTATAGACTTTATTACATTAATTTTCTCAGAATTATATTATTTACAAGTTTTCACTATAAAATTTACACATTTATGTATCATGTAGCAAAGTTATTAAACTCCAAATATAAAACAAACGTTTTGTCGTCACAAAGAATTTTTTTATTTTACACTGGATATCATGAAAACTACGGGATACAGTTCAGGGATATTTATATTCACCTTTTTAGTTCAAGAAATATAAAAAACCATCAAGTTTACCCCTGATACAACACCTTAAAAATCCATTATGACCTCATTTCACCGGGGGAACTGTAATCTGAGCAAAATTTTTCTCTAACGATAACGGCAAACTATGAATCTTCATATAAAAACATGACCATGCCGGTATTTCAGTCAATGTAGCAGCTGATAGCAACCAAACAAGTGGCAGACAGCAAGGAAATCAAAATTTTAGTCAGACTAGACGGTTTTACAAATTATGTCATGCAGATCGTTAGAAAAGAATGAATAAATAAGGAAATGGGATACGCTTACAACGAAGCTTAATTCCATTAAGAGTACCCCATTTTCCATTAAAACAAGTAATGACGCGTCGAGGATACGTAAGTTGCCTTTACAAGATTTCGATTTATCATACCAGACTCACTTCGTCTTACATGTTAGCAGAAGAACAGGGACCAGTATACGGAAGCTGTGACTTATATCCCACAGTGACACAAATAATAGAAGAGTACACGCTATAGCCACGGTTTAGCCTCAGAATGAGGCTAGAGTGGAAATTAAACAATCAATATAGGCCGGAAATTTAGCAATCAATATAGCTAAAAATGATAAAAGATAAGAAAATTATTAAGTTTTTAAGAAAAAGCGATCTATTAGAGCAACTAAGCTTTTAACACGTAATGCGTTTCATGTTAGGATGGTTATTCATTAATGTTCTTTTTTATCTGTGTTTTGTGTTTCTTTTTAAGCTAATGACGAATTTCTTTATGTTTCTTTATAATTGTGCCCCTTTACACCCGCTTTTTATAGTTTTGACGAAGTTTATGTAGGAATGGATCATACGTTTTTAAATGACAAGTGTTCCATAAAATCTCGTTATCTTGTTTATTCTGAGGTTTTATTGTTTTAAGACAAATGTGTTTTTCAGATGATCAGCTAGTTTTATTGATGATGCTGTATTTTTTTTCCATTATTAGTCAAGAAGTTAAAACTTATATTTTGCAATAATAAATCTGAATAATAAAGATTCAATTGGCTTTGAAGAAAATGCTGCTACAAGTTTTTAATTGCTGCTTCAATTACTGACTGATAGAGAAGTTTGATTAGCTAGACTTCCATCAATTAATTATTTCTTAGTTCTTTGCTTAACCCATTGAGTTGGTTTAGTGGTGATTCGTCACCTTAAAATCAGCTGATTTCCAAGTCGAAAGTTCTAAGGTTCAAATCCTAGTAAAGGCAGTTAGTTACTTTTATGCGGATTTGAAGATACTGGATTTTACTAGTTCTTTTACTAGATCGTGGATACCGGTGTTGATGGCTGGGTTTCAATTAACCACACATCTCAGGGATGGTTGACCTGAGAGTGTAAAAGACATATTTCATTTACATTCATACATATCATCCTCATTTATACTCTGAAGAGAACAGAAAAAGAAAGGCCCTTTGATCATGACTCCCTTTCATAGGAAACAATGTACACTTGATGTAAAAATTTAGAGATCAGTTTTTTATCTGTATTTTCAATTTTTTTTTAAATTACTGTAAAATTTTAAAACTTGTTTTTTTTTAAAAACAAAATGTAAATTATTAAATATAAAACATACGCATATTTGTTAATGAATCATCAACATGGTTGTAGGAATATATCTTTGTATTTACAAAGACATTTTTCTAATTTTATGAAATATTTTAAAAAGCACATAAAACATGTTCTGTTCTCGACTTTTTGTAATCTCAGGAAACCATAAGATTTAGTAACTTTTTACCTACGAAAAACCTAAATTAGTTTCTCTGATAAACTAATTTAGGTTTTTAGTTGGATATAGTAGGTTAAGTCATACATTAAAAACGTAGGTGTAAGCTGACAACTGAAATTTCATTTTCGATTTTATCCGTATGATTTTATATTTGCATTCTTACCGGTATCTTCGAGATTAAGATGTCGCATTATTTTATGGCTAAAGACTTCCTCAGTCCTCAGTTACTCGGGATCTGGATCAATCTTTAATGGTTTGATCCCGCTTTCGCTGAAAGTAATGATGTCCGATTTTAAAATTAATTAAAAAATGATTAAAACTGTTAACTGATCACATTTTCATTTTATTTCAGCATCAATTTCAAAAAATGTTGAGAAAAGGGCGTATCTCGAGAACGGGTGGACTTGGATGGATGAAACTAGTGGCTGTCGATTCAAAAAATTGGAAAGTACCCATAAAGTAGCGTAAAGCATTTCAAAATCGCGTTAAAAATGGGCTAGGACGCACCGTTTTCGAGATACGCCCTTTTTTAAAATTTGACAGAATCTTTTTTAATGTATTGAATAATTTACTAATATAATGGATCAGTTTATTGAAATCGATTATTGAAGAAACAGAGTCGTGGTTTGGTATGCTTTTTGCAGTAGATAGACGCTTGCATGGTGAGAATTTAACTGATAAGTGGCGGTCGATCTCGTGAAAAGGACCGACCTCATATATTGCACTATTCGTTCTTTAATATATTAGTGATCCAGGATAAGGTTTCTATACTACTGACTTTCGATATTAAAACTTATTGATTGATAATTTTATAAATATTTTTTCTGTTTCCATCTTTGTAGGTTTCATCTGCGTCCAACTGGTCTCATAATTATTTTCTTTGCAGCAGTGCCACACACCGTATGAAAATTATTGTCTTACATAGTAAATAACATTAGATTTATTAAGGAGTTTAGTTGAATTACGTTTTTGCAGTTATTTTACTATGACGTGAATAAATAATAATTATTAGTAAGGATATATATATATATATAGAGTATATATAGAGTAAAATATTTAGCATTAGTAGTTGTTTATTATGTTGAAGTCTTTGTTACGTATGTCTTATATTTATTTTTAAACTGTTAGAATGAACATCTAATATTATTTGTAAGAGTATTCATTTTTTTTTTTTTTTTTGGAAGGTATATCTAATGTATTATAGAAGAAATATTTATATGTATAATAAAATAAAACTTCGCTTTTTAAAAAATAAATGTCTTTAAGAAATACCTTAACTGGGTCAGTCGGTAGGACGACTTCAGAAACATACGAGAAGGATTAGAAGAAGAACGATTAAGAAACATAATTTTTCGTTGCTATCCACTGTTTATGAAGATGATAAAAACAACGGAAATAAAAAAATATTATTCTCGGAGTGTAGTGAATAAGTGTATATTATTCAAGAAAATTTGTTTTCTCTGTGTATTATAAAGCACTTTCCTTCAAAGTAAATTTATTTAAAACTGAAGTCAAATCAGTGAAAAATAAAAAATTAATAAATTATCTACGATCATCATATCGTATCGTGTACAAAATAATAATAATAATCTTATTGTAAGTAAAAAAATAACATTTAATAATATAAAATTTAATATTTATTATTTATCATAATTTTTGTAAAGGAAATCTTATTTTGACAAAACGATGACAGCAGTATTAAAGAAAGAATATTTTGACATGATCCCTGAATTTTCAAGTAATCCTACATTATTAAATAAATTTATTATGTTATGTTGCAAAATTGTGGCCAAATTTTATGTTAATAATAACCCAGAAGATTTTCAAAATGAATTTTATTTTCATTCATTTTGTCTCATCCAGTTTGTTTAAAATAAAATCGCCAGCTTTAGAATTAATTGTTACTTCAAATAGTTACAAATGGACCAGTGTTAGAGAAGTGTTATTGAATGGTTATTTAGATAAACGTAATATTTTCCATCAATAAACTCTGCATATGTTTCCATTTTTTTCAAACACTTTAACCAGCTGATGTATTGAAATTTCTTGTGTGTATGCCTTTACTGCGGTTTTTATTTCGTCAATCGTGCGTGATATGTTGCGATACACTGCTTGATTTGCTGTCCCCGTAGAAAGTAATCCCTCCCCATAGTTTACCATATTATTTCATAAAAAGTCATTGATATGTTAGCTATGTTCGCTGTAGCGTCATCTCGTTGGAACAATCCGTGGTTGATTTCCATTTCTGTTAACTGACTAATGAAGTTTGTTAAAACAGCGCAATAACGATCACTGTTAACTGTATCTTCAAAAAATATTGGACCCACAATGCGCGTTCCATTCACACCGATCCAGATTCCAATTTTTGCTTCGTGTAAAAATTGTTCGTGTAATTTATGAGGATTAGTTGTCGACCACAGTTGTGTATTTTGTGAATTAATATACCCTCCCAGATGAATCGACGCTTCATCTGTAAGCATGTCTGATATCTTGCTGCTGCACTAAACTTACATATTGACTTGTTGGACTTTCGGCCATGCATCCGAAATAAAAAGAGCTTCTTTTCGTTTAATTTAGGTGATTTTCCACTTCGGTCAACATCTTCAACAGAACCTGTTACTGAAAGATTTCGATATGAGTTCGAATTGGTGAGGAAGGGAAGTATTTGGAAAATTTTCAGAAAACTTGTGTTTAAAAAAAAATCAGTATATTTGTCACTTTCACGAAAGATTTGTTCAACAAGAAAAATGCGTTCCTCTAGCAAAAGGACCATTACGTTTCTTGCAACTATTGATTCCATCCGATAAACGAAACACGAAATGAAACGAGCCAAGTTCAATCACAACTCAACAACTGACGTTTTGGTTTATTATTGAGCAAAGCTCACCAAATTCACAGGGCAACCAACACAACGCCGAAAGAACAGAATGCACCACAGTTCTAAAACAAACTGCACAGCGACTTTCCGAACGTACTGTAATATCAATCCACGATCAAGAATTAGGATTTTAATTGTTACTGGAAGAACCAGATCCTTTGTAAAAGTATTTGTTGGTTTTGAGTACTTTAAGGAATAAGGCTAGGCAAAGACAATTTTTAAGTAACCGCGGCACATAGTTTAAAGAAGAATTTAGTGCTTTAATTTCGTTATTAGGAAATAAGAAGAATAAATATTATTTGTTTGATTTTCATAAAACTTTTGATTTGCTCTTAGGATTATACAATTTGAAAGAAATAAAAATTAGTATAGATTTTGTTAATAATAACTTAATGTATAGAAGTATGGTAATGCCTATATATTATTTTAATACAAGTTAGGAAACGCAGAGACCGCATCTGTTGAAAAGATAACGAGTTACATAATGCAAGCATGCACAACACAAAATATTATGTTACATGTGGCAAACGTAAGAAACATTGAAGACGTATAATTTTATAAAAACATAATGGACATGAAATACCATACTGTGTAATTAATATCAATGACTACGAAGCTTATTGTACAGTAATAAATCTCACGTTAGTAGCCAACAAATTATGCAGCAAACTAATTTTAGTAGAACCATTAAGTAATTATAATTGTGTACCAATAATAATAATAATTTTTTTTTTTTTTTTTTTTTTTTTTTGAGGAGGGAGGTGGAAATGCATTTACGCACGGAGTGTCGGGCTCCCGCTGATGGTATTATCCAATCACCATCAGCGGACTACCGACTAAAACCACCCCCCTTCTACCAGGGCTCGACCCGGAACCGTTCATCACATTACTTCCGGTCGAGTCCTCCTATACTAGCCTGTTAGGTGCTACCTAATTTTCAGGACTGTCCAGGTCAACCTTTTTGGCCCTGAGTATGTTGCCGACGAATCGGGCTACGCTTTCCCAGTTGCCCAGGTCACGGAGCATCATCGCAACCACGTTGTGGGGAATCAGTACTCCGTGATCCGCCTCTAATGTCCCTCGATCTGCCGCCCACCGAGCACATTTGAAAAAGGTGTGCTCAGCGTCGTCCCGTACACCGGGACAATACAGGCAGTCGGGGGATGGCGCTTTCCCTATGACATGGAGGTAAGCGCGGAAGTACCCATGACCCGTTAAAAATTGGGTCATGTAGTACTCCACTTCTCCATGCCGTCGCTCCGTCCACGGTCTGACCAGAGGAACCCTCAGGGAGAGAAGGGTGTCGATACGTTTCTTCGTGAGAACTACGATCTCCGTTTTATGAGGGCTAGAGACAATCCATGATCGTCCAGCCAGGCACCGACTCTGTGCATGGTCCCACTGAGCCTCAGTTGGGCACGCTCCACGTCGCGGTCTGCGACAGGTAGCGCAACGTCGTCAGCGTACCCAACCAAGGCAGATTCTTCAGGCATCTCCAGCCTCAGCAAGCCATCGTAGACGGCGTTCCAAAGGTCGGGGCCGAGAATCGACCCCTGCGCCGTCCTGACGTGGTCGTAGTCCTACGCCAGCCTGCTGCGGTCTCGTAAATGAGACCGCGGTTCCTCAGGTATGCGTCTACCATTCTCAGAAGGTATTGAGGCACATGGAACGAATGCTCTAGGGCCCGAATCATATCGCTCCATCGTGCGGAGTTGAACGCGTTTTTTACGTCCAACGTAACGAGAAGGACCACACGTCGCGAAAAATGATTGTGGTCCTCTGCTCGCCGCACTGCCTCAACAACCTCCTGAATTGCGTCTAGGGTCGATCGACCCTGCCACAAACCGTACTGGTTAGGTGACAGGCCACCTGCCTGATTCATCGCCGTAACCAGTCTTTTCTTTAACAGCTTCTCCAATACCTTCCCAGCTGTGTCAAGCATACACAATGGGCGGTAGGAGGACGGCGACTCTGGGTTTTCTTTTCCCTTGGGAATTAGCACAAGACGCGCGGTCTCCCACCTGGCGCTAAAAGACCCAGCCTTCAGATATGCATTATACATGTCTAGTAGAAGACGGGGCCTGCAGCGCCCCACTAGTTTGAGTACCTCGGCCGGTATACCGTCGGGACCAGGGGCTTTTTTACATTTCAGCGACCGTAGGACTCCTTCCAATTCCTCCATCGAGAAGAGCGGGAAGTCGCCCACGTCGCTGAAGTCCCGCTCGGCACGGACCGAGTGCGCCGGGAACAACGTCTTAACGACGTGTTCCGCTTTAGCTTCGTCTAGTGGAGCTGGTGACCGCGAGACCCCCAATCGCCGAGTTACTATCTTGTAACCTAGCCCCCAAGGGTCTGTATCCACGGTCTCCGTCAGTTCTCTCCAGCAGCGTGCCTTGCTCACGTTGATGGCTCGACGGAGCCGCTTCTTTGCCGTCTTGTACTCGGCTGACCTGGCGTTCGCGTCTATGCGATTCCTCGCATGTTGCGCCACTCGTCTTAGTCGAAGACACTCCCGGCGCAACCCCGCAATCTCCGGTGTCCACCAGTACACGGGTCGCTTCTGGTGCCTCGGCCCCCCGTGGGGCATGGAGGCGTCGCATGCAGAAGCGATCAGCCGCATAGTCGCAGCAACTACAGCTTCAGCGCCAGCGTCCCCCCCGTTGGCGAAGTTTTCAGGGGCTACCACCTCTGAGGAGATCTTTGAGGAGAATTTATTCTCGTCAATTTTGTTGATGTATCTTTTCGCCTGCCGTGGGGGCCCCGGGCGCTCTCGTGTACCATCTAGGACTCTAAATGAGATGTATTGGTGGTCGCTACCGGTATAATCCTCGAGGACTCTCCAGTCCTGGACGAGCGTGACCAACTCTTTGGAGGCGAGGGAAATATCAGGAATGGTTTCCAAATATCCTGGGCGGCGGAACGTCGTCGTGTTCTCTGTATTGAGAATCACGAATCCAGTACGTGCCGCCATGTCCAGAATGTATTTCCCTCTGGAGTTGGTATGCGCCATGCCCCAGTCTACCGCCCTGGAGTTGAAGTCCCCAGCTACCACCATCTCACCAGCGGCAGCGAGGATGACATCCTCCAGCGCGTCAACTTTCCGGCGAAAGTCCGCTATCGAATCATTTGGGGTGAGGTAACAGCTAAAAATCGTCACCTCACCGCAGCAGATCCAAACGAAACCCTCGCCTGCGCCGTGCCTCCGAACTTGGGCTCTGCTGCGATACGGAATCCATATCGCGGCAGTCCCGAGCGAGTCTCGGAACCATTGGGAGTCGTCACGGTCCCGGTACTGCTCGCTGATCAGCACCAAATCGGCCTCCCTGTCTCTGGCTAGCTGCAGCAGCAAGTCATCAGCTAGCCGGCTCCTGTTAAGGTTGGCCTGTATTATGTTCAACATTTTAACGGAGTCTTCTCTTCGCCTGCTCCAGGGCTGCCCGGAAGACCTGACACTCCCTTGTTCCAGGTACGTGAGCCAGCTGCGAAGCGTGCACCCCTTTTTCTTGGCAGAGCATGCACAGAAGGGGGGCCAAACACTCCTTAGCCTTGTGCTCCCCTAACCCGCACTTATGGCAGAGCCGGCTTCTGTCAGGCCCCTTGCATCCACGAGCCAGATGCCCATACCCATGGCACCTGAAACACCGTGAGACCTGTGCCCTGGGTAATAATAATAATAATAATAATAATAATAATAATAATAATAATAATAAAAACAGTAGTAGTAGTAATTTTGATAAGATTAGTCGCGAAACAAAAAAATTGGAATTATCGAATATCAGAACTGATAATATGATTTCGGAAGAAAAAGAGGCACTATTAAATTTATTAAAAGATTATGCAGCTGTATTTTATTTTAAAGGAAACAATTTTTTGTTTACGAATCAAATAAAAAGTAAAATTTTGACAACAGATAAAGTACCAATTTATATGCAAAGTTATTGCTATCCCGAAAAAAAATATAGGAATGTACTCAAAAACCAAATCCAAGATACGTTAAATCAGAAAATTATTCGACCCTCACATTCACCCTCGAACTCACCAGTTTGGATAGTACCGAAAAACCTGATGCCTCAGGGAAACAAAAATTTATATTAGTTATTGATATAAAGGAATTAAATTCAAAAACAATAGATGATAAACTTCCGGTACCAAATATAACGGACGTTTTAGAAAAGCTAGGAGGAACCCAGAATTTTCATGTATTGGATATCGCCTTGGATTTCATTAAGTAGAAATTGGCACGAGTAGCATAGACTAACCGAAGTTCTCCACTGAAACTATATACTACGAATGTTTGAGAATACTATTCCGATTAACTCACCAACCTTCCAACAAATAGTGAATGAATAATATACTATGCGGAATTCAAAATGAAATTTTCCTTATTTTCTTGACGATATTATTTATTTACTGTACATTTTTAGAATAACATATATTAAGATTTAAAGAAGATTTTGGTGGACTTAGATTTTCTAACTTTAAAATTGAATTAGATACAACAATTTTTACAAAAATGGGCAGCCTATCTAGTACATCTTGTGACCGCAGGTGTTAAACCCAATCCGAATGAGGTCAATATAATTAAATCTTACACTATACCAAGGACCGCTTAAGAAATTAAAGGATTGTTTATTAGGATACTACAGAAAATTTATAAAAAGAAATTCGTTAATATAACGAAACCGCTTACTAAATGTTTAAAAGAGAAAGGGAATGTAGATATTCGGGAAATAAATTATATTAAACGTTTTGAAGTGTGTAAAAATATGTTGTGAAATGAGCTGAAACTTCAATATCAAGATTTTACGAAAGAATTCAACCATACAAGAGATGCCAGCAATTTCGCTAGAGGTGTGTTGAATCAATATATAAACGATGTACATAACCCATCGCAGATGCAAATCAGGATCCTCAGTAACATCGAAACGAATTACTTCACAATAAAAAAGAAATTACTCGCTGTAATTTGGGCAACGAAATACTATCATCCATATCTTTAAGAAAGAATATTTAAGATAATCACTGATCATAAATCTCTAAAATGGCTATTTCCTATTCAGGAACAAACTCAAAACTTTTAAGGTGGCGATTAAAATTAGAACAATTTGACTACGAAATAGTCTACAAAAAAGAAAAGCAAAATCAAAATGCGGATGCTTTATCAAGAATACAGTTAAATATAAATTATAAAAGAAATAGAAATATTGAAACCACGCCATGAGCTACAAACAAAATAGACCAAATTATTAATGAAACTGTTAGTTTCTACTTTCCAGAATTTGATGACCAATCAATGATTGTGAATGTAGATGACGATGAAATTCGCGAATATATTCAACTAATTGACCACCAGCCAGAATAACTCCACCAGACGATGTATTCAAATACTGAAGGTAATAGTGGCAAAAATACCAATAACTGACGAACCATTTAATTTTGAAATAATCGCTTAATATTAGAAAAAAATAACCTGCACAAATTAAAATACAAAAATTGTTTGATAACAGTAAAACAAGATTAACAGTAGAAATATCTGAAAATAAATTTGTTAATGATATAATTAATTTTATAAAAGAATATTTAGTTCAGTGTAAATATAGCTTGTATTTTGAAAATTTATTTGTTGCCAATTACAATTAGTAAAATGTGCAAAGAGTTTTAGATTTCATCAATGAAGAAAAACTGCAAGAAATATTAAACAATATCATGTACGTAAAACTAATCATAGAGGAATACAAGAAACTTATCAACAAAAAGAGAAAATATTATATCCGGAATTTGAAATTACATATAAAAAATTATATAAATAAATGTGAAATTTATTTAAAAAAAGGATACGAAAAAATTCCTTTAAATTTAGAAATGAATTTGACTCCAACCACCTTCCAAACTACCTCAAATAGTTCATACCCATAGTGCTTCTTTTAAAAAACAGAAATTTTTGTCAAAAGTAGATAGTCTATCTAGGTATGCACAAGTACATCGGATTGCAAGATCACAAGCAAAAGAAGTAGCTATTATTATTATAGTAGTAGTTATTATCATTTTCCACATCTGATAATGGTACAAAATTTGACCGAACAGAATTCAAAAACGGTACTATTGAAAATAAAATAAAATGTGCAATAATCGTGTACAACAGCAGTATTCATTCCATTACAAAAATAACACCGTTTGAAGTTCTTTACGGACATATCAAGAGAAATTATTGTTAAATGTAGATATACAGGAGCAGGTCAGAAACAATTAATTTTAATAACAATAAACAAAAAGTGGAAAAATTGTATAAACATTTAAAGATCAATGAAAAAATAAAAACGAAAATCCAAGAAAAACAAACTAAATGACGCTTTAGCAAAAATCCACCTGATGTTTACGTCAAGACCGTCCAAAAACAGAGTATGACAAAAAAATAAATAGAATAGACAAAAGTCAATTCAGTAAAAAAACAACAAAAAAAGGAAGAAGTAGAAGCAAGGCTGTAATAAAAAAAGTAAAATCTATTTGTCGAAACGACCTCGAAAGATTAAACAAGTCCAAAAGAAAATTTCTTCCTCCAATAGAGAAACTAAACGTTTCTTAAATCCTGTTGCAGATCCTTGCTATTCCTAAAATAAATTCATTCATATTCAGGAGTACCCCCGATAGAATTAGGTTTATCGAAATTATAAGCTTTTTACCAAACATACATTCATTATAATAAAGTATTTAATTATTAAAAAAATTGAATAATATTTATTAAGTACGTATTGAATTCTTTAATAGCAATCAATTGTATAATGTAAATAATAAAGAAGATTTTGTAAATGACAATAGTTATAAGTTTAGGGAAGTAAGTAATTATTTTAATTTATTAATTACACGAAAATGTTAATAAATTAAAAATTAGAAATAATTTTGTTAAGTAATAATGTAAGAAATAAAATAGGAATCGTTAATGACCTCGGTTCAATTGTTAAGCTGTTTTCTGGCAATTTAAATGCGTGTGATAGAGAAAATTTATTAGAACAAATAAAATACAAAGATGATATTGTAAGTCAGATTAATGATAACCAGTACTCTATTTAATAAAACAGTATAATTAAAGAAAATTTAAAGGAATTACGTAAATATCTAGTGATGAATAAAAATGCCTTAATTTTATCGATTAGAAAAATGAAGAGATTACCTTAATCAGTTAAATATCTTGTTTAATATTATTAAGTTTCGTTCAAGATATTGAGAATTCTTTGACATTTTGTAAATTAGGAACGCTGCATCCCAGCATATCAACTAGAGAATTATATAATCAAATAGAAAAGGTTTTTAAATATTGTGTTAATCAACTTCCACTGGAATCGAAATTAGAGAATACAAGAGAGTTTGGAAGTTTATTAAACGTTAGTTGTAAGATTAGTTCTAAGAAAATAGTGTGTTTTGTTAAGCTGTCAGTTGTGGAACAGTTAGATTATAATTTCTATAAATTTATTTCTATTCCGACAAGACAGTTAGAACAAGTAAAAATAATATCTAGTAATCTAGTAATCTATCTAATAATATCTAGTAAGTGATTTTGATAAATTCTCTTTCTTTTGCTAAAGTATGCAAGCGAAAGTCGCGGGCATCCAAAAGTTTTGGATATTATTGAATAAAAGTTTGGTAAGTCTCAAAACACGGATTTACTTTAAAAAAATTTGATAAAACTAATTTAAATAATTTGTCTCCTGTTCGAAAACAAGACATTACTAATGAAATATGTATTTGAATTTTGTTGTTGTATCTAATTTTGGTAATTGTTGCTATTTCTGTGATGCATTATAAAATATTTAAACAAAGACCACCTGATCCTGTTAATCAGCAATCCCCGGATGTTCTATTTGGGGATGGAGGCGTTAGAATATTTAACATATATAAACATTATTATTGGTATCTATTCCTGGAATAGTAGTCATTCTAAGAAATGTTTGTTACGTTAAAGCCCTGTTATGTATGTAATTTTATTTAGTCTTGAATTCACTCTGTTAGAATGAACTTCTAACATTAATGTAAGGGTCTTAAACTTGCTTTGTTAGAACGCACATCTGACACAATTCTGTACTCACTACTTTAGAATAAAAGTTTAACATTATTCGTAAGATTATTGTATTGATTTTATTTGGAAAGTATATCCAATATATTATAGAAGGGATGAATCTCTGTATGTAAATTTTTAGATATAATAAAATAAAGATTTGTTTTTAAAAATAATAAATATCGTTATAAAATAACTTGTGTGTGTATAAATATATACTTAATCTGTTAAATACAATGTTCGTTTAGAAGTTTATTATAAACGTTACTGCTTACGGTTTTACACTTATCTGTTACGCCAAGCTTTTATACCTCAATAAGAAATTCTAATCGCATCGCTTTTCTGAATATCAATGACGCTAGGCCACTTTCCTTGCTTTTTAGTATTTTTCTCTCCATGACTTGGAATAAAAGTGTTTTTTTAGGAACCGGAAAAATCTCCAAAAATTACGATCAGAATAAGTACGAAGTCTTTGGGTTAAATGTCTACGAAAAGGTTATCGTAACTGATATGGTGCTTTAGAGATGGGAATAAAATAAATAAAATTCTCTTCTAAAAATATATTTTAACCTCCTCTACATTTTATAAACCAAACTTTCCTAAATGCCTTTTATATTAACTGTTATAAAAACTTATATCATATATAGCTTTAAGAAATCCCTACCGTTTTCTTTTATAGCGGAACTTATTAATAAATATTAAATCCATCGACATCAGATATTTTAAAATTCTTATCACAACTTTATAACATTACATGATCTTTCCCATTGCTTTTTTTTCTTTTTACTAAAGCAAATCTCTTTGTTTACCCATAATATTCTAAGACGTCTAGTAAGAAACTCTGTAAAATTGAAAACTATGTTAGATCAAATATTATTGTTACAATTATTAATGTTATTGTGCTTCATAAAAAAATATTATTATGGTAAATTAAAAATGTAGATATCTATATCTTAAAATATTTCAATAAATTTGTCATAGTTAAGGTAATTTGGTGAAAAAATAAAATCTAATGGGAAGCATAACTTAGAACTTAAGTTTTTCTTCTGGTTATCAACTTGTTGAAAAAGATTTTAGAAGATTAAAAGTTTCGAGTAAAATCTACTTTCTGTTTCAAAGGCGAGATTAATTCATCAAGAATCAGTAAGGTTTCCATTCGTTTTCTAGTTGGAGAATTGTTTATAATCAACTAAATTACTCGTTATTTTAAATCTACCATAATTTATTTTTTCAAAGGCGACAAATTAATTCTTTAAAAACCACAAAGCTAAACTCATATCACATATCTTTCACGTCGATATGTGATGTAGGAAGGTACATTTATTAATAAGCGCTGACAGTATATTTCTGAAATTTTCTGCTTTCTCAGAAGTACTGATTAAATCAAAAATACACTCCTAATTAATTTCTCCGGTCTCTGTAATATAAGCTAAGAGAACCGGTTCGATGACGGTCATGATTTACACTTACTACATCAGATCGGCAGATATTCTTGCAGTTAACAAAATAATCGGGGCATATGAATTAACCAAAAAATAATTTGCTATAAACGTATGAATCTCACAGTTTGCTGAGAAAACATCCAAAATTGATCTGCCTTGTGTCTGAACAACGTAGATGTATTGATTTAAATTTAAGTAATCTTAGATTTAAGATAAATCTTACTTAAAAGAGATTAAATCTTGCCAGCATAATTGTATTGTCAGTGGATGTTTCAAACTGATATGAAGAGCGTTGAAATAACCAAGAACTAATTACTAATCTATAATCCATGTTGTCGGTTCATTAAGATTGATTATTAACTATTCTTAGTATCTAACTTAATCGTAGCACAAACACATTGCTCTACTAAGTCTAAATGATTTTTAATGCTACGAAAAGCAGACCTAACCGCGACGAAAGGACTAACACCGAGATAACCAAAGAACTACCACTTTGCCTGTCTTATCAACGCTGAGTCAGTGTTTAATAAAATTTTAAAATATGTAATTTCTTGGAAATTCGCTTATTATTGACAAACGGTTAAAGGATTATTATACCTTTCCCCTTTCAAAAGACCCACGACAGAAGATAAAAAATTTATTCTTTTTTTGGTCTGTCCTTAGTAATAAGTATATGTGAAACATGAATAAAGAACTAAAATGTCATTGATTTTTGTTTAACTGATTTATTAAAGTTTTTTTTTGTAATAAATGCAATGCGTTCTTTAATATTTACTAATTGTTTGAAACCATGATTTAGGCATACACATAAATTAAGTTTTTTGTAAGAATGCAATCATATATACCTTAAAAAATTTATAAATATTTACCTACGTTGCTCTCTATAATTTTCAAAGCTTTTTTACTTAGTTTTTTATTACGTGTATTTACGTTAGTCAATAAACAGAATTTACATGAGACAAGTGAAATCCTTAAATTTTAAACCGTTTTCTTTCATGTTTAACGAATCTTTCCTATTAAAATCCTGTCTATTCCTCTAAGAGGATCGTTTTAACCACAGCTCGCAGATCCTCTATTAAAATTTACCACATACACTATTATGTGGTTTTTATAGCAGTAATGTGTTAAACATTTTATCCTTAAGATAATAACAACCAGATCTCTTCAAACAAGCGTTACTGTACCTTGTAATCACCACATATTTTATATATAATACAAAATAATGTAATGTACATTTACAAAAGTAACGACCTAAATAATTCTATGTTTATATTTTCAAACTCTATTCTTGGGTATTTACAATTACAATTAATTCAGATTGTTTCATTCAATTCGTTCACCCCAGAATGAAATTTTTAAAGTTTAATAGAAATATTTTAAAAGTACTTTTAAAATTAATTAAATAAAACTATATCTTAATTTACATTACAGATTTATATGTCTTTCTATATTGGATAACCACAGAATGGCAACACAAATTTTATAAATCTATTTATAGTTTGACTTTAAGGCCCTGGGTTTTAAGCAAACGCGATTAAGAAAAAGTCCTTGTAATAAAAATCAGTTAAATCCGTTACTATTACTAATATAAAGGTAAATTTAAAACATAAAAAAATTTTTCCTTAAAAAAAATTACATCACGATGCATTTATCCAAGAAAAAAATTCTGAATTTTTATTTAATTGAAAAATAAAATAAAACAAAATAAATTGAAAAATGTATTAAATATTGTGACAGCTTCATTTAATCCGAATAAGTATGGTAAAACTATTTTAAAATAGTGAACTATTTTCTTCAGACTCACATTGTTTCATATTATAACACCTACGTTATACAGTAGGTGTTAGAATACTACTTGCTATTTATTTAGGTGAATGAACCCGTGGTAATCACATCACGGCAAGTATGATTAATAAATGTAATTTCATTAATGTTTCTGAGGAAAAGATTTTCTTTGAGGAATATTTAAATTAAAACAAATAAATAAAATATTGCATGTAAAATACCAATTTCTTCTCCATTCTACTAAATTTTAAACGATTTTATGCTGAAATTTAAGTTTTGTCTTATACACACATTTACTATTACAGTTCAATTGCAGTTAATTACAGTTTTAAATAATCAAAAATTAAAATGCCATATTTTCCATTAATTCAGTTACAAGAATATTAACTTTATTTTTATGGGAGAATTTTCAGATAATTTACCTGTTTACAATAACAACATCTTAGTCATAAATAAGTATGTTTTAGAGCTTCAATAAAGCACAGTATCATTTATGCAGAAAGTTTCATTTTAAGGACACAATCATAATATAAATTAACATTTCCATTATTCTTCTTCCTTTTTATCTTAATTATTAAATTAGTATAATTAACTGCTTAATTTATCAAACAAATTAAACTTGGTCCTGATTAGGTTTCACTTGCAGGATGTATTTGACATTTATTATCTTAATAGAAAACATTTATTAAACCCTTTCCCCTCAAAAATGTTTTGCTTTACCAGATTAAAGAGCTACACTATTAAGCCACTTTTATAAAAATATTTTTTTTGCGCCAATATGTATTCTGAGGAATCTGGTACATACATATGCATTATTGTCATTGTTTTGCATTTTGTGATTAAAAATAAGTTTGCGATTAAAGCATGTAATTACAGATATTTTCTTATTGTGTTATTGGCTACAAATTAATTGACTATGCGTAGACCACTGCATCAGTTTGTAATAATAATTTATTCGCTTTTATAAAAATCATTGAAAGAACGATTGTATTTAAAATACAAAAATTTATATTAAAGTGTAATTCAAAATTAACACAAATAGAAATTACCCAGGAGATGCAGTTACGAATTTCTTGAGAAATATGGTACTTAAAATACACCACATAACTAAACTGCTAAAAATTAATTAATTAATTTCGAATTTTTTTAATGTTTTCAGATTTTTATTATTGGCAATATTTAAAAAAAATAAAATTTATTAATAGAATATCCACCTCTTCTCTATAATTATGATCAGTCAGCTGAAAGACCGTTCTATTAAAGTATACGTAGATTTATCCTTTACGAAGGAACAATAAATATCAACATCTTTAATATTTTTAAAGATAAATGTTGCAAAATAAATTCAAACAATAGATTGTGAAAATATTCTGCAAAAAAATAACTTTCTGTAAGATGTTTACTTGTTCTGTAAGTTAGTTTACTGACTCCCAAAATAAATTAAATTGCCTTTTTTTTTGTAAAATAAACGAGCTACTTTTTAAATTATTTTTAGATATCTCCCATATTTCTTCCTTTTACACAAAAAAGTAGAAATTGTGTTGAGATAAACAATAGTAAATATATTTTTTACCAAAAATGAGTGATTAATAATCTTCCTAAAATATGAATTTTGCAGCTGGGATACTTAATTGTGTGATTGTACCACTAGAATTTATTATGATATTTAATGTATTGAGAAATCCACCAAAAATTCTCACAAGTACCTTTTTTCGAATTTTATATTGATAATTAGACTTCAGACTTGTTTGTTGTTTCTAAAACAATTTGAATTATTTTAACAAGATTAAAAAATTATTACAAAACAAAGAAATATTAAAACAAACATTGAAACTGATGTTATAAAATAATATAGACAATGTTGCTCATTTAAAAATGTTCAGGATTATATTACAGTTTATTTTCATCTGTATTAACGTAACTCAAATTAACATCTAACTAATTAAAACAGGATAGTTTAAAAAATGTTCAAAAATAATTAAAAATAACGTACGAGTATTTAAAAGAAGTAAAAAGTTTACATGTCGCTTGAAATTAAAAAAAAAAATTAATATCAGTTAGCTCATTCTTAAGTAATTTTATCAATTCGGATTCCGGTGAACTATAGTTATCTGACAGTTTTTAACTATCAAAAAAGAATAATACATATGAGGCAATATTTTTTATTAGGACTGGTTCACATATATTCCCGAATCCACAAAGCATTTACTAGTGTATTCCTTATATTATAAAAGTCGATAAAATAAAACTGTCAAATCGATTCATCATCAAATAGTTGTCAAAAAAATACCTAAAGCTACTTAATCTTTTTTAGAATCTTAGTAGTTAATGTAAAAGCTTAATGTAATTTAAAATGTTAATGTAATTTAAAATCTTAGTAGTTTATGTAAAAGCAGTCACTATATAGAAATTATTTTTTTTTTGTCTTCAGTCATTTGACTGGTTTGATGCAGCTCTCCAAGATTCCCTATCTAGTGCTAGTCGTTTCATTTCAGTTATAGAAATTATAACAAACTAAAAAGTAATTACCATCAAAGATTCACTATTCTAAAAAAAGTCATCTTTCATCAATTTTAGATAAAAACGTATTTTACAGAAGGATTACATGAGGATACGCAGACACACCGTTAAGTCGTCCAGCCAGATAATACCAGCAATACGATGGTTTTACTGCACCTCCATCAAGGCGTTACGTGCAACACGCTTCCCATTTTCACTTTATATTAATAAAGTAAAGCTGTACGTATTTATAACTACTCAAGTTATGTCTATGATTCTGTTTAAAATTGTGGCAAAATAGCGATGAAAAAGAAATTGAAGGAAAATAAAGCATTTTTCTTTATTTTATTTCCCCATTTATTTTCTGTTATCTGAGCAATTTCATTTATATCACTAAAATTTTACTTTAAAACATTTAATAGAAATAAACTTTGATGGTAACTTTTTAACATACTTCGAATTAAAGTCTTTGTGAAAGGGTAACAGTATTTTAAAATATACGTACTATTAACTGGCAACAACTATTTTTGCCTGGGTTTGCGTTACTGGATCGAGTGTATTGATCTAGTTATCAGCTGTTTTTTATCAAATAATAACTATTTTGATCATAGACAGTTGTTTGTTAACTTAACAGTTTATCAGTATCTTACTTTTCATAAATAGAAATAATGTAATATGTGTAGAAACTAAATGTAACCATTGTTAGTGGGAAAAATAAGTGGAAATTAAAAAAAACTACGAATATAACTACATCGACGACGTAAATGATTATTTATCACATATATATTCAGCGTATTTGTTAAACATATACATATATTTTTACTTTTCTTACCACACGTAACGATACTTGTTAAATTAAACTAAAAATTATTATCCCTAACAGAAATAACCACTCCGTGTAGAAAGTCGATAACGGAAAATCATTGATCTAAAGACTTCAGGGTAATAAAAACATAATTTCAGAATTTTTTGGGCGTTTCGTAAGAATTTAATTCCAAATTAGGTTAAAACGTAGTCAAAAAAGATTACTTTCCCACAGTTTTTATTGACTTTTTCGAACATGAAGTAAAATCACAGTGGTTAACAGAAGAAACTGTGGTGAATGGAAAAAGTTTTCTAAATTTTTAAATTAATTTAGAAAGGACTTGAATTTTTAACAAAGATAATGAGATTAATAATGCATGAAACTAAATGCACAAATTGTTGAAATTTTTATTACTCATCAAATATATTCACCAACACATTTATTAATTTTGTGTTTACAAAACATTTTTGAATCGTTTTACATAGTTATCATTAGATGCAGGTGTCACCGTTTCAAATGTCTTAGTTGTAACATAAAACTCTTCTATGTTTAACTTCAAAAAATTGAACGCGACAATACTTATTTCAGGAGCTACTACGACAAAAACTAAGATCTTATTTATCACATTTGGAGGTAATTGGATCATCAAAATCTCTGTGCTTAAGGTTTGTTCATGTATTTATATGCTGATAAATTTTGCGCATTTTAAAGTGTATCCGGAGAGATTAGTTGATATCTACCGAAGCAGTAATCACTTTTCCTCTCTTATATCAGTCCTTATTAAAATTTTGTCCTTGATCTCTTTTTAACGTTGAATCTAACTTTCCATTTTTCATGCAGTGACAAGATTATTACGTTCTACAACATTAGCAACAACAATTATAACAATATTGATACTTAATTTATATCTAATTTTAGCGTTTTGATGATTTTGGCAAGGAAATAAATTGTGACAAATATAATTTTTTATAAGAAAAATTGTTTTTGTATTCACTTATCAGAATCGAGATCGGAACTTATTTTCTTGGAAGCAAATTTTTATTAATAATCGATTGATTGTTCCACGACACGTAACAGTTAATTCGTTAAAACAGTTTTTAACACATTTATTTGGCTGGTCGACCATTTTTTTCGCCCAGTAAAAAATTTAAAAAAATTAGAGAAATAAAAATTTAAGAAGTATAAGGTTAACAAATTTAACGCTATGTATTAAGAAGAATTACTTACTTACGCTATCACAAAAAGTATCTCATTTTTTAAATTATATTTAAAATTAAATAATTAACACCTTATTCTATGAAGTAAATCTTTATCGATAGAAGTAAAGTTATTAAAAAAAGAAGAATGTGAATAATAAAGTTTCCAAAGGAATTGTATTTTATAAAACACAAGGCTTTTTCTGCAAAAAGTAAAAACATTTTACTCGTAGATTCAGTACCAACCACTGTTATTTAACACACATATTAACGACTAATGAGTACAAAAATATAATAACTAAAAAAATAGCGTCTGGTACTGGAAATGTCTTTTCTTTTCCCTTAATATGTAGGTACAATTCAAAATTGACAAAATTTTATTATAAAACTGGAAATTGAGATTCTTTAATTTTAACACAAAATGAAGAAAAGTATTGAAAGTTGTATCTGTCTAAAAGATGAATTAAATATTAAAATTGTGTTCTCATAAATGATTTTTACGTTTAAACTTGCATTTGAATTACTTTGTGTTCTTTCCAAATTTCAGCAGGATTATTTACATTTCTGTTCTATTCGGGATAAGGTTGAAATTTTACCCTGTAATTTTTACACCCAAATTTATTTGAGATAGTGAATAAAAAACTATTCTCTGAACAAAAAAAAAAACAAAACATAATAATACAAAAATTTCATATCATTAATAAAGAGGTCGAATTAATCATCTCAACCAACTGCAAGAATTATTTCTTTATGAAGCAATTTTTTTAAACCAATGTTATAATTGGTAATAATAAATATTTATGGTAAAATATATAGTTTAAAAATTTTGAAATCCTTGATATTTATTCGTTTATATGGTATATAGTATATATATATATTTCGTCTACCAACGTAAACAATGTTATTTAAGTGAATTAAACGATTAAAAGACTTATTGAAAAAAAAAAATCGTAAAACGATATAAATATAAATATTTTGTGACAAATTCATGAATAAATTTTCCATATTTTAATACCAGTGCATTAGTGTAAGGCTTAATGCACTTCAATAATAATTTTACTACAATATAGACTTTTACATGGTTGGATTTGTAGTTAGAATATTCATACGTAATAAATAATTTATTTAATTTTGTAGTCGGCTTTCGTTGTATTAATTTTCTCTCTCCTTCTGTTTGTATTTTATATATATATATGTATTTATTCCATTTGTAGATATCTATCAGCCAATAGGTAAAATAATTGCCTTTTCATTAAAATATCAAATTCTGATTCTTCCTTCTCAAAAAAACTTCAACTCCACTAAAGTTAATATTTCTCATACAAATAATGAAAATAATAGTAATGGTAGTAGTAAAAATAATGATAAGATTTTATTTGAAAAATAAATGCAGTGTAATATGTATCAAATTAAATTAGAAATATAATTAGACAATTCAGAGATGATATGACCTTAGGTGATCTGCCAGGTTGTAGTTGTTAAATCTAGAAACAATAATTATTAATAATCAATTTGCAACATAGAGATTAAAGTTTTAAAGTAGATCTAATGAGTTAATTTCTGTGACTTTCTTATTAATTTATCCACAATTAATAAAATTAAAAATAATAAATTGTATTCAAAACAATTCTATCTATAGCAAAATTACGTTATAATTTTAACAATAATGCTGAAGCTAGAAATATTTTTCCAACTATTATCTTTATGTTTTAGATAACATATTTAACTTCTGGAATCTTTTATAGAATTTAATAATACAATATTTGCTTGTAGTGCAGTATTCTCAAACCAAAATTTGTATGTAAATGCATACATACTTACGAGTATACGTGGATACATTTATGCACATATTCAGATATTTATATTTACAGCACATACATTTGTATGGAAGTATCACATACATATCAAATATAAACACAAAAAAATATTTTTATAAAAGTAATATAACACTTTAAAGCAGTGTTTCTCAACCTTTTTTTAGCCCAGGGAGCTGTAAAATGTCTCAAAACTTCTACTCACCACTAAGTTGTATAGGCCTAATTTTTTTGACCTGCGTGGCTATTACCAACAATTGAGAGAAACAATGTCATTTATAAAGCATATAATAAATTTAAAAGCGAGTTTTAAATAAATATGAAAAATAATTAAGCTTATCTGCCTTTACAAAGATCACTAAAGGTATCTAAAAATCTACTCTAAGATAAGGAATTCCTTGGAATGTTAATATAATTTGTCTGATAACTTCAAAATTATTTGGAAAATTATGACTCTTTGAAAAAAGGAACTTTTCTCAGAATTACTCATAATACTTAAAGATGTGATAATTTACATTCTAATTAAAACAATAATTCTAAACTATGTAGGGAGTTATTAAAAGTAAAAGCGGATCTGGGAATAAAACAGGACATATAACTTCACCAAAAGTACAAAAGAACTCAACTTCTGTTAAGTCATTTCTTATTAATATAGCTAAAGAGCTTAATAAATTCATTTCCAGTATCTCAATTGACAATAACATTGAATCATCTTCCTTATTTTCTGTTGATATTCAGGTTGCTAAATATTGTATAGAGAGAAAATTCCTGCTTAATATTAATAATTATAATACGTACTGATCAAATTTCTGCTGATATTTTAAAAGAACTTGTAGATCACTTATAAAATTAATTATGAAATATTTCAGGTGCCTTAAGATTTACGGTATTATTCCCTTCCTTATCAGAGGTTAAGCATTTAATTTTCAAAGTTATAGGCCAATTTTTTATATATTTTATTAGGTACGTAGTGGAAAAATTATGACAGATTTCAAACGTTTCTAAAAAAAAATAACGTATTGAACAATTTTTAGCATGGTTTTAGAACAATTACCTACTATCACAGCCATTTCCTAGTTTTTAGGAAGTATATTAAGCAACTAAATAATTAAAAAATGCCATCCTAATTCTTTTGCGAGTTTAGTAAATAAAAAGAACTCTTTTAATTTCAAATTTCTTATTGATAAAAAAAATACAGTATTTTATGGGCTTCTTTTCAAGATGTGGCCCTCCGACTGCCACTTGGAAGAGCTCTTGATCGCGCTTTTTTATTGTTATTAGTGATTTGCCTCAAAATTTTGAACTAATTATAGTTACTTTCTTTGCAAACAATTTCAAATGCATCTACATTCGCAAATCTATAAATATAAACTGCATCCATATCCGAAGATAACTACTTCAAAGTACTGAGAATTCTGCATTAACAGTTTAAAGAATGATCTAATCAACAGCTTGTACCTATCTAATTTTAAATATAAATAAAACCGTTGCATTGCACTTCTCAAGTAGACGTAATCAGGTGGATGAAATTATCATTAATGATAACAATAATATTTGGTTATGTAGCCAAATTTCTGCGTGTTTTATGAGATTATCAATTCTCTTGAAACGATCAAAGTAATTTTGTTTGCAAAACTTAAATCCTATCGTTTTGCTTTGGAAGAAGATAATAAAACTATTTAATATTTATTTTGCCTACGTACATTGGCATGTAGTAAATACATATACATTACCGTTTGCAGTAAATTATCATCTCTTGGAACTGAAGTCAGAAAGAATTTTCAAGCAACAAAAATGGGCTGTCAGATCATTGCATGGAGCTTATGTTTCATGAATACCAATAGTTAGAAAGATAAAATTCTAACTATTCCATCTGTTTACCTTTATTAATGTGCAATCTTTACTACAAATATTAATCACTTATTCTTTAAAAGTGACAATATCCATCTTTATCAAACAACTAATTTCGTGTGACTCAACGCATTACTTGAAAGATCCTTATTATTCTTCCATTGCCATTTTAAATAATTACCGAACCATTTAAAAGACTTTCCCACCCATTTGTTTAAAATACACTTATACGGGTTTATTTTACAGAAGCAATATCATTCAGGCAATAAAGTTTTAAATAATACTACTAAAGGAAGTAGTAAAATAAGGATGGTGAAGAGAGAGATATGGAAGCCTATATTCATCAAACATAAATTTTATGGGTACTGTGAAATAAGAGTGCTGCAGTAAGGTAAAGTGTACGATTGGAAGGTACAGTGTTTGTTTAACAAATATTATTTACACGTATTTACCATCAATTAATTAACAAAAGTTATTAAATAAAATACAGAAAATATTTTAAAGTAAAAGTATAGCCACCAAGGTTACCCGCACTAACCTTTTATATAGCTTATATATCTGTCCACATTCGTTCAAGTTAAAGAAGGATTATAGAGAACGGGTAAAAGCAGAAATATGCAAATGTAGAACGATCCTTGAATAAAAAATCTGTCGATGATGTAGAAGTAGTTTAGCAAGTACTAAAATTTTTAAAAGATAAGCAAAACGTTGCATTTATTGTCTGTGTTTTAAATACAGTAGTTAAAAATATAAAAATGTTGAATACTCGAATCGAAAATCGGTTGTGTTAGTATATATATATATATATATATATATATATATATATATATATATATATATATATATATATATATACATATATTTATATATATGTATAGGTCTGTATTTGTAAATGATATATTTTATATCTAAATCTAAGAGCCACTTAAATTGTTCCGTGTTTTGTATCCTGTTACTTTAACTTTGGAGCAGAAATCAGGGAGAAAAATGCTACAACTTTCTCTAAAGTTCTGATAGCTGTTAAAGAAAATTAAATTTTTTATCGCAGCGGTGAGAAACTTTAAAATAAACATGTAAAACAATTTTCCCTAAAGTTTCCGATTTCTTAAAGAATGTAAACTGTGTCGGTAAATTTTTAAAATAATTGATTATCACTTGGAAGAAATAATCTCCTTTCCAGTTTGTTTTCAAATTAATTAGTATATCTGGCCTACCGTTGAAGAATAATGGTAATTTTTATATAATATATCAAGATTTTTTAATTATCAAAAATTATTTGATCTGATAAATGCTTCCGACGCGTTTACCCTAGAGGAGTAAATAATTTAAAAATACTTTAGTGAATGATAAATTAAACATTAAATTCACAAAAAATCTGTTTTAATTTCTGCCCTTTATTTAAAAAAAAAAAAAAATAATAATATGTCTAATACGAACTCTATTCGTAATTGAAAAAAATCATTGTTTCTTTTAATAACTTCATTTTATAGAATGAAAATAACAAATCTTTACGTTGAAGAAGTTTAACTTTATTTAAGGAAAACTTTTACTTTCAAAGTATAAGTATAAGTTACATTTTAAAAGGCAAATATCCTCTGTGCTTCAAAAAAAATTTCTCGTTAGTAGAAAAATTCATTGCTATTAACATTATTATCTTTGTATTAAAAGAAGACCGAAACTTAAAATTTAGCTAGCATCTAAGTTCTATTAGATCAATTTTGAATTTGAAATTCTTTCTGTCAGAATGATTGGAAATAATTTCAAATTAGATAATTTCCTTTTTTATTTAATTTTTTTGTTTTAAAGAATAAATAAACGAAGATGAAAAAATGTGGAAAAATAAAAATAAACTCACTATTCATATCATTCCTGTTTTAATTAGCAAGTTGAAGTATTACATAAAATTTTAATTGGTCATCTATTTTATTTGGTCAGTTGTTTAACAGTTCATTTTCGAAGTCGAAGGTTTTGAAGTTGAAATCCTAGTAAAGGTTAGTTGCTTTAATACTGATTTGAATACTAGACAATGTGTATCGCTGTACTTTAGTGATTGAGATTCAATTAACCACACGTTTCAGGAATGGTGGGCTTTAGCCTGTGCAAGACTATACCTCATTTACATGTCATCCTCATCTCAATTGTTTGTTGGGTTGTTGCTTATTGTTCACTAGTTGAACAGATTAAAACATACACATTAGGAGAAGAAAGAAAGAAATATAATTTATATTTTAATTTTAATCGCATCTAATAGTGTCTGTTAGGATTAGTTTTACGTAAGAATACGGAATATTTATTCAAGGGAAATATTATTAACCTCACCATTACAAGTTTTACTTCGATATATTGTATAATTCAGGTTTCTAGTTGACGGTACACTGAAAATAAGTTATTCTTCTTTTATATTAACGTTGCGCGTGAAATCTTTGCATTATTTTATATAATTTATTTTAGTAGTTTTTCGTGGGAGAGGAAAGAAATTACTTCCTTTGATAAAAAGACGTCTCGTAATACAATTAAGGGATCTACCGCGACGTTGAGCTCAGAATTACATGTAGAAGCGGGTGAGGATGAGCGGTAATGTAAACAGTAATGATTGGAAGAGCTTTAATTCATTTAAAACTCCCAACTGCGTTGGGATTTGAACGTTTCAAATCCAAAGTTAATTCACGCTATGTTGCTGTTTCTTTTTAAAATAGGGAATAACAGATTCCGAGAATTACAGGATTGTCGATACAGTTCTAAATAAACCTTTCCTTAAAATATTTCGTAAATACTAAATGTGTTTATTTCAAATTTTATACGATTTTGTCCCATTAAAACTTATTTAAATTAGTTCCAGATTAAGAAAAAACTTAAATTACACTGATATTAATTTGTTTTTTAGTAAAAGTGACGAAATCGCTATTTAGCTAATCTTTTAATAAGTTATGTTCTGGTACAAAGTATTGTGTTTCAGAAAAAAAGAGCGTACTGTATTTGGAAGAAATTAATTTATTACCATTCTTTCAATGCAACGTATGCATACATTGGATAATTGTAGAAAATTTTATTACAATACAAACAACAGGCTGTTTTGACTTTATTTTTTCTGCACTGGTTGATTTCCTCCATAACGAGAAAAGATAATTAAACCGTTTTAACTATACTTTTTCAACAAAACAATTAATTACCAGTATATCTACCAGACGGTCTGTTGGTCAATATATTGATTTTTCATTTAACTGAATTCGGAATGGATTCATAGCAACAGTCTTTATCTATTCCACTGTTTCATTTTAATAACAAACAAATTGACCAATGTAATTCGGCGTATGAATCTTGATTCTGTTGAATGAATGAATCAATAAAATGTTTACGGAATGAATCTTTTTTTTTAATATATATTTTTTTTAAGTATTTATTTTAAACAAATGCATTATTTAATGCATTTTGTTTAAAATGCCTTTAAACAAAATTGATCAAATCACACAAGAATTGTAACAATTTTTATCAAAATTAGAGTTTTCGGACAAGTTTCTTGCCCTTCTTTCTAACGAAACATTTCTTTCTTATCAGATCTCATTCTCAGGATGAAGATGATGACTATGAAATTTGAAAAAACCTGCTAAGAGTTACGCAAACTTAAATGGTACAGTCGGAGGAAATTAAATGGTACATTTAAGTATCAAGGAAAAAATTGTGTAAAATATTGTTTTATTCTTTGGGTAGAATTCTAATATAAGGCCTCATGGTAACCGTGTCTTCCCAGATAATACACTCTGATGATATCAAGAAAAACAATAAATGACGAATAAAGAAAAAAGGCTTATTATTTCATTATATTCTTATTTAAATTTTATTTTTGGTTAGATGGAACGTAAATTTCGCAAAAAGCCCGAAGCGCTAAATTGAAGTATACTTTTCCTC
Organism: Lycorma delicatula; assembly: GCF_047948215.1. Taxonomy (NCBI): domain Eukaryota; kingdom Metazoa; phylum Arthropoda; class Insecta; order Hemiptera; family Fulgoridae; genus Lycorma; species Lycorma delicatula. Next base: position 261,216,900 of record NC_134455.1, on the reverse strand, counting down.
ATATTGTATTTTGTATAGCTGTACATTATAATTACATAGCCGGGAAAGTAATAAGTAGAAAATATTTTTTCTTTTTAATAATTATGACGAAGAGATATTCTTTTAGCGTGAATGATAAAAATTACTTGACTTAAATTTTATTGTAAATATTTATTTACAAATAAATTGTTAATATTTATTTATTGTATATATTTTCTTTCTAATAATACCACTTTCTAACAATACTTCTTTAAGGTATTGTTATCGAAGCGATTACCGGTCTGATTTTTCGTAGACCGGATACTAAAGCTTTTATAATACAAATTTATTAAAGCTCACAAACTAGCTACGTTTATCGGCTAATTGTAATAATAATGTAAACTGATAGGTATTTGAGACCGGTGTACTCGATAAGATTATGATTTCATATTAGTAGATTATATTCAATATAATGAAGATGTATTTTATTGTTGAATTTTAAGATATATTAGAAATTCTATTTTTGGGCACGCGTGTGTCTGTGAATGTGAATATTGTTTGAGAGCTGTATTTAACAAACCAGAGGTAAACAATCTGTAACAAAATAACGATAAAATTGAGCGCTTATTAAGAAAGCTGTTCGTGTATATGCGTACAATAAAGGATACTATGTTGTGAATAAGCTTGCTTGTTATATAGTTTTTTCAATATATATTGGAGATACCTATTATATAAGTTACCTATCTCACATCCGTTCTAAGCCCTGAGGGGCTTTATGGGAGGTCGTCTTAAGACCATCTAACTGATTACATCTCACTGTCATCTGCCAGGTCTAGGTTGGGATGCTACCGATGTAAATGCCTCGGCAGACATTTGCATCAGTAAAATACATATCAACTTTTGCCTTCAAGTAGGCCTCAAACGGACAACTTCACATCCAACCTAACATGATTCTCCCAAACTAACTGGCCGAAACTCCGGAAGCGTGGACCCCGCGTCTAGTACAGATTTGACAATACCGTTTGTAACTGTGAGAGTGACGGAGAGTGGCACAGTTGTTGTCCGTGCTATCGGACAGTCGTATGCGGAGCTGGTAAAGAAAGTCAAACAATCGATAGCGGATCGGGAAGTTGGTGATATCCTGTTTTTGCTCAGGACGCTGGAGGAGAACTATGCATAAGAGTGAGTGCCGAGAAGGTTGTAGCATGGTTCTTCGTGGCAGTGCATCTGATTTGAAGGTGGGTTTAAAAAAGAAGGATAGTCGACGTACGGTGGTTCACTTCCACGACATTGAGTATAATGTGAGTGGGAACGAGGTTGCGGAAACAGTGAAACAGACGGTAGGGGCAGTTGTAGATTTTCGGATATCCTCACTACGCCCAGTGTTTTGAAAGACACAAAATGCGACCGTTATTATGTCTTATGAAGCGGTCAAGAAACTTATTGTGACACATGTGAGAATTGGCTGGGTGCACTGCAGGGACCGGATGCGTGATCCAGAAGAAAGATGTTTTCGGTGCTGGGGTTTGGGGCACACGTTCTCAACCTCCAAAGGACCGAACCACACTGAAGTGTGTTTTAATTCCGGTCAGAAAGGACACCAGCGAACCCATTGCACCAGCCCAAGGAAGTGCGCGATTTGTGGTTCGGGGGCTACAGGATTGATGTTCTGACCTAAATGAAGTTTCTCCAGTTAAATACGAACATAAGCAGACGTTCACTTGATGTCTGCTGGGAAGTGGTCCTCAACCGCTCTGCCGAGGTAGTGCTCCTCTTCGAGCCGCCTGTCTCAATCACTCAGAGTTTGACATGGTTATTGAACAGTACATTGACGGCGGCAATCGGCCTTTTGAGACCTGGAGTGCCAGTAGTACCCAGTGGCTCTGGAAATGGCTTTGTTTGGGCAAACCTCGGAGTGTTGACAGTTTTTCCATGCTACTGCTCCCCGAAATCCGGCACAGAGAGGTTTATATCGTTCTTAGATTATCTGTTCCTAGAGGTTTGCCGACATCGAGATGAAAATTTGGTGGTCGCAGGGGAATTCATTGCGAAGTCCGTTGTATTCGCAGACACTGTCAATGATCTCCGCGAGCTTCATCTTCGGGATCGATCTGTGGCCGTGGGCCTTATATGCATTAATGAGCAAACTAAGACGTTTGCTAAAGATCATCGTCCTCGGCGATAGACCTGACATTTGTTTCTGGGGAAAGAGTGAACGATTATATGAGCTGGAGTGTCTTAGAGGAGGAATCGATGTCCGACCACCTAATTATCGAGTTCTAGACTCGCTACTCCACAGGAATCTTGACAGCAGACAGGAAACTAGTCTCTAAACGTGGATGTAGTCGTTTTGGCGACAATATCCAAGCTCGTCTTGCCGGTACGTTGTCACCGGAGGACTTGGTAACGATCGTGCAGGAGGAGTGTACAGCATCAGGCGTGTTCATTCGTTGTAATCCGTCTCGACAAGCTTATTGGTGGAATGATGAGATTGCTCGCCTTAGGAGGGAGCCATGGGTGGCCAGGAGGTCGTTTCAACGGACTGCAACGTGGTTCTCAAGATGTTCAGACCTTGGCTTGTCAACGTTCTGCGAAGACAAGGGCATCATACGAGGCGGCAATTAAGGAGGCCAAAAACAGGTGTTGGAAGGATCTCTGCGACATGATGGATCAGGACCCGTGGGGAAAAGGTTTCCGGATAGTGAACGGGAAATTTGGGAGGGGGGTTTCGGTCCTTACGGAACAGCAAGTAATAGGTCCTTTACAAGTGTTATTCCTTACAGGTGAGGAACCACTGAGAGAGGAGATAACCTTAGATAACTTGTTCTTCTTCAGCATTGAATAACTGTTGTTAGCGGGAAAGAGGCTAAGAACACGGACGAGCCCGGGTCCTAATGGCATTCCTCCGGAAATAGTTCCCATATTGGTAGAGAAGGCTCTGGTTGAACTCCTGAACGTGATGAACGAAATGTTGTCGGGTGATTACATTCTGAGGGCATGGAAAGAGTCCCGTCTGGTGTTGTTACACAAGACAGGGCAGTGTGCCTCCCCCACTTATCATCTGATCTGTCTGACGAATTCTTTATGCAAACTGTTGGAAAAGCTGCTTGATGTTAGGCTGACGCGAGAAATTGAGCATAATACTGGATTCTTCAGGAACCAGTATATTTTTCTTAAGGAGAGGTTCGCCCCCGATGCGGTAAAATGTGTGTTGCCGCCGCCTCGCGGCACCTGGCGCACGAGAAACATACCGTGGTTGTGATGGTTGATGTAAAGAATGCTTTCAACTCGTTGTACTGTTGGGGTTGGTGCCGTGTTCGAGGCCCTAAGGAACAAGTAGGTGGACGGCGCTGTACGACGAATGGTACAAAGGTACGTGGAAGAAAGACGTCTTACAATTCAACGGACTCACAGCTCTCTTTTCCAATCACGTGTGGGGTACCTCAGGTGTCAATACTTAGTCCGACGTTATGGATCCTGGTGTTTGATGGGGAGCTTCGGCTGAGGTATCGTCGAGGCGTTGTACCGGTGGCCTTTGCTGTCGATCTGGCATTGGTAGTATGGGCGAGGGTTGTAGACGACGTAGCGACAGCGGCCAATGAAGCTATCAATCTGGTGCAGCACTGGCTGATGGATAGGAGGCTAATCTTGTCTCCTGAGAAAACAGCATTCATCTGTCTGGCCAGCAGGCGTCCTCTTCCTCCGATCCGGATCACGGAAGGCGGAGTCTTAGTACTACAGGTGGAGTCGGTGAAGTATTTGGGGGTATGGCTGGAGCGACTGTGTACGTTTTCCGTATATGTGTGAGAGACATCTGATCGTGCAGAAGCGATGGTGCGGGTAATGAGTAGACTCCTAGCCAACCTGACCGGCCCCCGGTCATTCAAAAGGAAGTTTTACGACCATGTGATCAATTTTGCTCTGCTGTATGGGGTCATTGTTTGGTCGAAAGCTCTAAGATGCAATCAAAATCGGCGGGTACTGGAGGGCGTGCAGAGGCGGATTGCTCTCCGCATCGTTTCAGCATACTCTTCAGTTTCGACTGAGCCAGTGATAGTCATTGCGGGCATCCCTCCATTTAAACAACTAGCCGGGATGAGAATTGGGATTGTTGGAGGAGCTGACAGAAGTGATATGCACAGGTGGTTGTTCCGAGAATGGCATGTCCGCTGGGATCTGTCCTCCACTGGGCGATGGACACACCGTCTGATCCGGCATGTTGAACCTTGGGTCAACCGCAGCTTTGGTGAAGTCACCTACTGGTTGACCCAATTTTTATCTGGCCACGGCGTATTTTGAGTGTACTTACATGCTAGAAGGAGAGCTGACGACCGCTTTTGCCTTTCTTGCGGAGAGCTCGATACACCAGAACATATCGTGTTCGACTACCGGACGTAGGTTTCTGAACGTCGCTCCTGTGAGTTGGTGACTCAGCCCCTTACAGTTTACACAAGCACAGATTGTGTGTTATCAGGGGCAGAGAGGTTTCGCGCGGAAACTGACTTTGTGACACAGGTACTCCGGCACAAAGCTAGAGATGGTTGGGTGGCGAGGGGTTGAGGGACAGCCCCCTGAGGAGCTGCCATTCGTTTGTGCTTGCACAGATGAACGGCATTGATGAGGCACTAGGACTCTCTCACCTATTCACGAAAAAGGCCGAGACCTGGTGTGAGTGCCCTGCACAGGGTCCTCTCACTAGAGGCATTGGTGTCAAGACTGAGTCCCAGCTTCTGCAGTGGAGTCTAGGAACGACATAGTCGGGCTTGGATACCCCGCCCTAAGGGTTAAAGGCAGGCAATGAAAAGATCTAACCGGCGGGCTGACCAGTCGGACTAGACTTATGACCGGTGGACGGGGAGGCCCGTTTGAGTAGACAACTCCCTGGGCTGTGCTTTGCTTTGTTGTGGATCCGGCTCACGGGGTCAGGTGGGAAATAAACTTGAACACAAATACATCAATTCGCTTCACTTTTATCCTAACTGCAGGACAATTAGGACAACCAATATCTTAAGTTAGTTGGTAGCAGAAACTATAACTAAAATTTGTTGTAATTGTAGTTATTTTCTAAATTAGGACGTTTTATTAATTAGAACCGACAACCAATAACTTAATTAGGAGACAGAATCAAGAAACGATAAATTGAAATTTAGCAAACATCGATTTGTTAACTTTACGCATCGGAAAGCAAATAAAAAAAAATTAAAAAAGAAACCAATTTCTAGTGATAGATTTCCGGGTAGTATGGGGAATTGGATCAGCTAAAGATAAAAATTGATTGAATTTCTTTGAAACAATAACCAAGAAATTTTAATTTTTTATATTTCTATTGTACGTTAGTAGAACTAATTTACTGAACTATCAATAATGAGGTCAAAAATATTAGCATATTTTGACACTATTAATTAAAGGAAAAGTCAAATACAATTTTTTTTTTTTAAATTTGAATTTTTATTCAATGATAGGAAAAGCTTAACTGAATATAAATGAATTGCTTCGTTTTAAGAGTACATATTAAAACGCTTTTTTAATAAATATCTGGAAAAAATCTACTGATTTTTCCTGGCATTTATATTTATTACTTTACTACTCCAAAAATAATATCATGAAGCTCAAACTTTAAATAATTGCTGAAAAACAAATATTCTAGCAAACATTAGGTATAAATAATTTTTTACAAATAGAGCAAGTATTTATGTTCCACAAAACGATATATTTTTTATAAATGAATTTTATACGTACCATTAATTATAAAAATGTATTTCTATCATTATGTAACTTTTATAAAGCCTTGTTTAAAAACATTTGTTGGAAATTATAGTTACGTATTCGCTAATAAACTAATGTTGCTGATTTCATAACTACACAGAGATATAATTTTTGTTGTTTTTTGCTAATGGGTCTTGCCAAAGTTAAATATGCATTTTAATAGATTTTGATATGGTTAAAAAAAAATTAGAATAGATCAGATCAATTCGTATACGTCATTCAAGGCAAACGATCAATATTAAACTATACAATATATTTTTTGTCCAGCACTTGTTAAACGACAGACGAATAGATCGTCGCAATTTTTAATCTGTTATAAGATACTTTAAAAAATAAAATGGCATGTAATTAATGTTGTCTGAAATATAATACTTTGAGATCAGCTTATAATTTAAAAAAATATATCTTTTCTGAAAACTCAAATTAGATATACAGACATTTTGTCTACACAACTCATCAGTTAACTCCTAGTCTAATGGTAAATTTTGGTATCTTACAGAGGTAAGATTGTGCAGAATTAATAGTAATTGTCAAGTTAATTTTATTTTTTACTTCTGCTCGCTGCAGCTACTGCTGGGACAAGAAATGTCATTTCATTCTATCATGATGACGTGGCTCGAAACCCTCTACTCTTCATTTATCATACTAACTATTTGAGCTTCTGTACGTCTCGCTCTCGAAATAACAATGTTTCATGTGAGTTTATTTGTAAGTTAAATTTTTTGCTCAAACAAGTTAAGTTATTACGTACAATTATTTAGAAAATTATTATTTTTTTACTCTAATCTTACTAAGTTACTCAATTGCGTAAAAAAAACACATTCTACATTATTCGACTAATGAAATAGCACTAAACTTGAACTATAAAATACACATAATCTACACAAAATGATGTGTAGATCTGTCGTAAGAGACATGTATCACTTCTTATTAGCACCGTTCAAGCAATACGAATTTTTCAAAGCCTACGTTTTCAGTCTCGTCACCAGTATCCAAATTACTAAATTTGATCATATTCTTCATTGAAATAATTTTATAATTTTCTTAGATTTCAACCGCAGTGTAGGCACAGGAATAATTTACTACTGATAATTTTATTGTAATATGACATTTTGATATCAGCCCAAATTTTCGATTATTAATCAAATAATTGCAAATAAACGACTCCTTAAAACTTAAAGTAAAATTTATATTTATTAGTTTTTTTATCCTTTGCGTCACATCAGGTTCATATATACGAAATTTCATTGGTTTCTAAATATCTGTTTTACTTAAAACTAAAATAAACCTTTTTATCACAAAATGGAATTATTAACATAAAGATAACTTCATCCGGATATAAAAAATATATAGTATTATTTTGTATAAGAATATAAAATTTATCTTGGTTTTAAGGTAACGGATAATTTTATGATAAATAAAATTTTTTATTTAAATTATTCTGATCTGGTTTTTTCTTTATCAAAATTTCCTTTTATCTCAGGAAAGTAGTATTTTACAGGAGTGAAAACCAGCTAGTCTACAATAATATAAAAGTCTTTATCGAGATTTAGTAATGCCAATTTAAATTTGGAAATTTTCTGCCGTAACTTGTTTCTGTCTTTACCTTACCATAGTCACTAGATAGATATTCTATGTCTTTGCTAGTTATGTAATAGTCTAGCTTATTTTAAATACTTGTATAACAAACTCTATCTTGAACAACTTCAGATAAAACAGTAGCAACTTCTTTTAACAGCATAAAAACTAACTTATTAAATTTGATCAAAGCACCGTTTTTGGTAGTATGGATTCATATTTTAAAATATATTTAAACATACATAAAGAATATATTTTAATAATATTTAAAAATAAATATAAAAATATATGTGAATATATTCCAATAATGGCATCACTAGTAAAATTTCCTTACACAGATTGTAATAGTGACAGAATTTAACGAACAGAATTAAATGAATTTGAATTTTATAACAGTGACGGTGATAGTAAGTATAATTTTATTTATTTATTTAACATTTTTAAGTATGCTTTAACCTGAATTTACATATATTAATTCATCGTCCTGACGAAACAAGATCTCTGTAAAACATTAAACCCAGAGAAAAATTAAGCAATAATTATTAAGTGTATAAATGTTTTTATTAATTATATTCTTTTCGCTGCATGTTTACCACTTAACTGAATTAATTTTAATCCTTTTCACATTTTATGAAGTTTTTATTTTGCTTGGAATTAAATTCAGAACTCTGGCGACTATGCTACCTAAAAAATAAATGGAATAAAATTGAACATCAGTTAAGCTGATAAACTCAATTACTGGATTTTTTTATACTTATTATTTACAATGAATAAGTTTAAATAATTGTACGTTCTTTCAAACCACTAACTTTCTCTTTAAGAAAGTAGCTTATTTATTTAATTTTACCTAACCTTTGTTGAAAATGAATCTATTTAAAAGAAAATTCCTTCATTAACTTTTAAAAGTACAGCCACGTAGGGTAATCCTATTCGCTTTTAAATGAGTGCTAATTTTTTAATTATTTTAGATTACTTTTTATAAGTTTAAAACTGTCTTTTTGTACTAATAAAAAAAAGATTTGTTTTAAAAAGCCTTTCCTGAAATTTTTGTATATATTTTTACAATAAAAGCTAAATACAGGTGTTAAAAACAGCAAATAAATATTAATGACGATATATTTTTGGATTGTTAAAATTGATTAGCTAATTACATGTTACCTTTAGTAGGATATTAAACTTTCACATTAACTTAACTAATCAACATCTACGGATATATTTTTTCTATCACAGATTTAAAGGTTCAAGGGATAAAAATCAAAATCGAAGTGCTCTAATAATAATAATAATAATTTTTTTTTTTTTTTTTTTTTTTGAGGAAGGAGATGGAAATGCATTTACGCACGGAGTGTCGGGCTCCCGCTGATGGTATTATCCAATCACTATCAGCAGACTACCGACTAAAACCACCCCCGTTTCTACCAGGGCTTGACCCGGAACCGTTTAACACATTACTTCCGGTCGAAGTAATGTGTTACTATACTAGCCTGTTAGGTGCTACCTAATTTTCAGGACTATCCAGGTCAACCTTTTTGGCCCTGAGTATGTTGCCGACGAATCGGGCTACACTTTCCCAGCTGCTCAGGTCACGGAGCATCATCGCAACCACGTTGTGGGGACTCAGTACTCCGTGATCCGCCTCTAGTGTCCCTTGATCTGCCTCCCACCGAGCACATTTGAAAAAGGTGTGCTCAGTGTCGTCCCGTACACCGGGAAAATACAGGCAGTCAGGGGACGGCGGTTTCCCTATGACATGGAGGTAAGCGCGGAAGTACCCATGACCCATTAAAAATTGGGTCATGTAGTACTCAACTTCTCCATGCCGTCGCTCCGTCCACGGTCTGACCAGAGGAATAAGCCTTGCGGTCCATCGTCCTCTGGTCTCGTGGTCCCAGGTCTCTTGCCATGCGAGGAACGTGCGAGTGCGTTCCAATGGTCGTTGGCAATGGTCACTCGGTCTTCGCCTGCCCGTCGCCTCCTGTAGATCGCCTGGTGTTCCCTTGCTAAAGTAGCCATGAGTATGACGCCGGCGACCACAAGTACTGCAGGCTCGGAGACCGTCTGATACGCGGAAGCGACTCGCAAGGCTGCGGTGCGTTGCACCTGCGCGAGCCGCTTCCGGTTTCTCGCAACTCTTAATGCCTGGGCCCACACTTCCGACCCGTATAACAGGATGGAATGCACCGTGGACATCAGCAATCGCCGTCTGCTGGCCTTCGGTCCGCCGACATTCGCCATAAGCCGGCTGATAACAGTTACGGCTCTAGCAGCTTTGTGTTGGCTGTACGAAGCTGCTCAACAAAGCTAAGTTTCCGGTCAATCATCATACCGAGGTACTTTGCGGCCGGCTTGGTCTCGACAACCTCTACCCCGACCCTCAGGGAGAGAAGGGTGTCGATACGTTTCTTCGTGAGAACTACGATCTCCGTTTTATGAGGGCTAGAGACAATCCATGATCGTCCAGCCAGGCACCGACTCTGTGCATGGCCCCACTGAGCCTCAGTTGGGCACGCTCCACGTCGCGGTCTGCGACAGGTAGCGCAACGTCGTCAGCGTACCCAACCAAGGCAGATTCTTCAGGCATCTCCAGCCTCAGCAAGCCATCGTAGACGGCGTTCCAAAGGTCGGGGCCGAGAATCGACCCCTGCGCCGCTCCTGACGTGATCGTAGTCCTACGCCAGCCTGCTGCGGTCTCGTAAATGAGACCGCGGTTCCTCAGGTATGCGTCTACCATTCTGAGAAGGTATTGAGGCACATGGAACGAATGCTCCAGGGCCCGAATCATATCGCTCCACCGTGCGGAGTTGAACGCGTTTTTTACGTCCAACGTAACGAGAAGGACCACACGTCGCGAAAAATGATTGTGGTCCTCTGATCGCCGCACTGCCTCAACAACCTCCTGAATTGCGTCTAGGGTCGAACGACCCTGCCGGAAACTGTACTGGTTAGGTGACAGGCCACCTGTCTGATTCATCGCTGTAACCAGTCTTTTCTTTAACAGCTTCTCGAATACCTTCCCAGCTGTGTCAAGCATACACAATGGGCGGTAGGAGGACGGCGACTCTGGGTTTTCTTTTCCCTTGGGAATTAACACAAGACGCGCAGTCTTCCGCCTGGCGCTAAAAGACCCAGCCTTCAGACATGCATTATACAATAATAATAATAATTTTTTTACGTTTGACTTGTCTCCAACTTCAGGTCACTAAACGTACTGGATTTTTCGGCTACCTGCAGGAAACGGAATTATAAACGATTTTGGAAATGGACTAATACCACTTTTAGAGCTGGTGATGTGGCGGCCAGGGTCAATGTTATTGCAGGTGTAACGAAGACCCTTCCGTTGTCCACATGCCCCCTGCGATGGCAAGCATGTAGCAATGGTGCCCATGTATGTCGGTGCATGGGAGCTCTGAAAGCTTCGGTGAGTAGGAGCCTGGAGTCAGTGCAGAGACTGCGCATCCGTTCTCTGCCAGGACATATGCCGGTTCCACCGGAGTACCGGATCGGACCTCCAAGGTTAGTAGCCCTGGAGTGGTGGTGTACCCCGGCGGCTAGCCTTGCTACAGAAGGGATAAACGTTCATGAATATTGAACAAACAAACGTGGCAGAGGGTGCACGTAAACACCCTCGTTTAGAAACCTCCGATTGGCCACAAGCGAAGAGGAAAAAGAGTAAGAAGTCAGACAAAATTAGTTCTCCTAGACAGGTGGCCTGTCACCTAACCAGTTCTAATTATTAGTAATTTCGAGTCTACCGAAATGGAGGTGCAAGTCGTTATTGAGAAAGCACCAGACGTAAACGATATACAAACTGTAACAATGGGGCCTCCAAAAGCTCAAAGAACAGCTTCAGCGAGAGCATCTATTTCAGCTGGACCCAGCACTGCTGTAGAGATAGAATTCAGCTCATCAGACGCGGAAACTGCATCGCTTGCTAGTCTAGATTCAATTGCAACGATGTTACAGCACCAATGAAGCTTTCATCACCTGATGTAAGCCGGCGAACGTCATTGGCATCAGAAAGAGAAGACGATGCCATGTCCGATGTCTCAGACACACTGTCATCGGAAGTTGAGGCCGTTCGCAGAATGGAAAAACGGTGCAAGAAAGGATGGCCGAAAGGAAAGCCTAGAAAGTAATTTGTTGGATCAGAATTTATAAGAAAATGTAAAATTTTGATCATTTTTTGACCCATGAAAATGTGAAATATTGAACCCTTTTTTATTTTTTATTTTTTGAAGTGGGATGGGGCTAATGACCAAAGTAGTCGATGCCCCTAAAAACCTCAAACAAAAAAAAAAAAAAAAAAATAATAATAATATATAATAATAATAATATTAATAATTATAATAATAATATTAATAATAATAATTTTTTTAGGTTTCCACACCACCCCTTTTAGCCAACAACTAAATACTGAAAATAAAATTTTGGGAAGCAGGAATGACATAGAGGAGAAAATGTGGAACAGAACAATTTAACTTTAATATGTTGTACAAAAACAGTAAGAATTAATATGATAATATACCCAACAAATTATTTAGTAATTCATGTAATGTTGAAAATAATATCCATAACAGTGGCCAACATAAAATTTGGAACTGAAAAGGCAGTAGGTATTCTACGAGTATATAGTATTTTATATGCTGAATCTGAATATGTATTCCGAAAAAATCTATGACGTAACATTCATAAGTTACAACCCTTTAAATATGCGCCAAGGTATAATTAAGACCGAGACCCGGCTTCTGGGGTAGGGATTAGGTTTAGCGTAGCTGGACTTGGCACCCTGCATCAGCGCCTTGAGAGTAGAAGATCCGACCGGTGGGCTGCCCTGTCATACCGGATGTAAAACCGGTAGACGGGGAGGCCCATTAGAGTATTGGACACTCCCCTGGGCTGAGTTAACTAATTGTGGGTTCGGCCGATGGGAGAAAAAACCTTTAAACTTATTTGTTCCATCATTTGTGGAACAAACAATACAAATAAGTTAGTCTTGAACATGACTCTTAAAGAGATTATGTTCGCTCACGCATGCTAATAATACAACCACTTCTATATATATATATATTTTAAGTTTTTTTGTAGTAAATTAATACATATCGTCATAAAAAGTTCATTAGAGCGGAAAAAGTTGCTTTTAAACTGATCAGCGCTTGAATTTACACAATTATTTTAAAGAAAGATATAGATTGACCGATGTTTCAAAAAACGTAACTTAACAATTATTCTACAAACTGTACTATACCACATATATAATTTTTACAGTATTACGGAGAGTCCTTACACCCGTATAAAAACAAGTGCCGTTTTTCTATGTAGCTATAAATCTTCGATTACAATTAATCTCAGATATAGAAAGGTGCCATTAATTTCAGCTTCTGTTGCTCATTTCGTTTAAACTACTGTTAATTAATAGCAGGTATCGAGTTTGAGCCTCAGAGTTTTTGATCTTTTATTCGTTTATTTATTATTAGGTTTTAGTTGGAAATCTGAAATTTTAAAAATTCAGAATACGGAATGTAAAGTAGACATTGTGTTTTAATTCTAATCATTTTTTGTGGATGATATTAGGATATTTCCATCCGTAATTTATAACTCTATCTGAAATAATATTTAATTCGCTATTTGAAAGTGCTGATAAAAATATATCTCCTTTCACACGTAGGTTTATTACTATGTAACAGTCAACCGGTTTCATTATATTACCGACCTTAATAAATAAAACTTTTCAGCTGCCAGGATGTAATTTTCAATCGATATTTAAAGCATCAACAAAGACAGCATCAAAGGTTTCCCACCTTTCATTATTCAGAACTTATGCCACTGGACCATTAATATCTTTAAATAAAGTCCTTGTTAGTGTGATCAATATGTATTTTATTTATAAGACATTTAGATACATTTTCACTTATTTAAATATTATTATATCATTAGTAAATTATCTCACATTGTTAAGTTTATAATGGTGACATGTACAATATTAATATTTAAAGAATATTATAGTTAATATATTTATATTTAGTTTCACATTTTAAGTTACATCCATTACTAATTGATTTAGACTAACAATACTATTAAAAAATATATACTCTAACTATAACTCAACTAGGATAAAAAATTTATATGCTTTACGTAAGTAAGAAGATAGAGTTAGTTTATTTACCATTAATAAGGAGGACATGAAACTGAACATAGTTCTCTAAAGTAAGAAATATTTTTTTCAATGAATTATTCTGGTATACTATATTATGAAATTTCAGTACAACATACTTCACGATGTCGGAAGGTACTTTATTAGCCTCCGATACGAAGCAACCGCGACATAGCACGTACTTCCCTTTTTTTTAAATTTTATACTCATAATGTGTTTGTTAGCTGTGTATTAGTAACTGCATCTTCTTGATCCTTCAGTAATCATTTGATAAAAGTTCTGTGCACTTGGTTGGTGGATAATTAATTTCACAGAATGATTTAAAAAACCTAAACTTTTTTATTTATTCGGTACTTGTCATACATCGAAAAAAGTAATTTGAATTAACTTTGCGATTCGTTTACGGAGCAATGAATGTTATGAATCAATGATTAATGGCTTATTAACATTTTAAAACATATTTCAACATGAAGAGTGAAATACAGTGATAAAATATTGAGTTTTTTCCTGAGTGTAATTAGAAATTTCTGGTTGCTGTTCACTTTGAACAAACTAAGTTGTTAATAGTGTCTACAGTTATTTCTTCTGTTCTGTATGCTGCATCGGTTTGGGGTGCCGCTGTATATGTTAGAAAAAATTTAACTCGTCTTCAAACTTTACATCGCCGTACGTGTTGGCCGTGATATGTGGATATAGGATCGATTCATATGAAGCTGCCTGTTTGCTAGCTTCAGCCTCGCCAGTTGAGCTGCAAGTGAAAGAACGAATGAAGCGATATGAAGGTATGAGGAAACGGGATGCGATAGTGGTTACGAGAAACTCCAGGAAAATGAAATGAACGACAGGTGGAGGTTCTAATTGGATCAGGCGGTTAATTACAGACCTAGATCTTTGACTAAATAGGGGTCATGACAAAATGAATTTCTTCATGAAACAAATGTTAACTGGTCACGCAACTTTCAAGTATTATTTGCATAGGTTCGGCAGACATAGTTCCCCCTGCTGCATGTATTGTATTAGGGTGGATACTGCGGAACATACAATCTTCGAGTGTGAGGAATGGCGCGTTTTACGTAGGCCGGTTGGCCTGGATGGGCTCCTGCCAGAGACTTTAATACGTTTTATTTTGACATCAGAAGAAAATTGGAGGGCTTTTAATTCGTTTGCTACTAAAGTGCTACGCAAAAAAGTCGAGGAGGGGTGCCGGCGAGGATTTTAAAGTTAGGAAGGGCGGATAGCCCCAGTCGTGAGGGCCGGCATGCCGAGGTGTGTCGGTTATGATGATCGACCGGGAACTCTAGGGTTTTTAGGCTGAGAGGGGGCAAAGTAAAAGACCCAGACCCGGCTGCTGGGTTGGGGAGCCGGGGGTGACTTGGTCAAGCCCGGTTCTCCCTGCTCAGTGTTTACAGGCACGAGACTGCAAAAAGTATAGACCGAGACCCGGTCTCAGTGGAGGGGCCCGGGAACAACATAGTCGGGTCCGGTACACCTCTTCACGGAGACTAGAGGCAGACGGTAAAAAAGATTCACCGGGGAGGCTGATCTGCCATGCCGGACGTACTGCCGGTAGGTGGGGGGCCCTCTTAGAGTTGAAGGACGCTCTCCTGGGCTGAGCTTTACTTGATTGTATGTCCGATCCAGGGGAGTAAAAAATAATGAAAAAAAAATTAAGGTTCATCTAGACTACTTGAAGAAATCAAATAAATAATTAGTAATAAAAAATAATTTTTATTGACAAAGTTTTTAGATTAAAAAGATGAGTAAAACATTTGGGAATTAATGATAAATTTAGGATTAAAAGATGAATTTATTATGCTCACATTCTTACAATATAACAAAAAAGATGTGGAAGTTTCATATCACATAAAATTTGATAACGTAAATTTAAATGAATAATAAATCAAAAATAATATTTTGTTTGCATTGACTGCAAGGAAAATTATACATTATGGAATTTTAGTTTTTCTTTTGTCCTCGAATTTGAAAGTTCTGATTAAGTTAGAAAATTTTCTTATGTAAGTAACTTTTACTAAATACATGCTTGACGCCTTATTGTGGATCGCACGTACTACAAAATAATTTTAAAGTTCATAATAACGGCAAATTTTGCTTTAAGTATACAGACGTAAACCTAATATCATTAACATAAATGTGTTTCTACACAGAATAATTTCTTATTTTAAGTTTCTCATTCGAATATTCCAGTTTAAATTTTGATATTACTAAAAATACTTTATCAAAGTTTTGTTCTTGTATTTGTAGCTCTTTCTTACATTATTTTTTAATAAACTTTTCATCTTATATTAAACTGAAAAAAATTTTATCTTCTCTGATATTTGTTAAGTAATCTGTGTGTGTTATATAGAGTATATTATAGTGAAATACGTAAATTACTTTGATGTTTGCATGTTGTATGTGAATTGATGCTAATATATTCTTTCAGAATAATTAATAAATAAATAATTAACTTCCCTTAGTTGTTAAATTATTCATATCTACGGTACTTATTTCCATTCATTTCATTTTCGTTTACTGTTCACCAGTTCTAAAGGTAGAAATGTCAATTTCTCTCAATACCTGACTAATTTTCATTCAGTACAAATTGTAATTAACTTTCCTTCTCCTCCTGCCCAATACAATGGCAGTCAGTGCTAAATGAACTATTTGAGTTTTAGCATTCATTTATGCTGTTACTTGATAAAACTGTTTACATGCCTTTCATAATAAATCATAAGTTTATGTTTTGGAATTTTGTTAGTACACCGTAAAATTAACACTTTGGTTGATGAATTATCATAATATTCTATCTTCATTAATGGTTACTCTTTGTTACTCTTTCTTACTGTGCTTGTTCCTTAAAATGATTTTTGTGCAAAAGCCGAATTGACTGGCGTCTCTTTGCAGATAAAACTCACGAAAAAATGTTAACGCTTCCTTTTAATTTATTTGTTGGTGCTGAGGCTGAATTTGAGGATTTCATCACTAAAATTAATGAGGGGACTGGTTTGCCTGTTACAAAATCTTTGTCCTTTTATTGAAGTCGGATCCGGGATATTATCCTTGTCTTATTAAGTTTCGTTAAAAAAAGTGAATATTATTATTTTATTCGTAAGTAAAAAGGAAATATTATTCTTATTCTTGATCTTTATCTTACTGAAAGAGATGAAAATGTAAAAATTGGAAACCGTCCGGTCGATGTTCTTACAAACATCTTATAGGTGACGATACTCTAAAATTTCATAATACATCCTAAACAAAAATGTCATCAATGTCAAAGATAGCCAGAATGCCATCATTAATAATGAAATCTTTTTAAGAACTGACAACTTCAGGTAAATAAAGAAACGTTTTATTAAGTATTACATCTTTCTTTCCCGTCTTCTTTGGCAACTAAATGGATCGGGAGTAATCTAAAATATGAAAAAATCTGTTCAGTTTGTCCATTATTTTTTTAGAGTATTCTGTTCACAACCTGATAGTTTTATTTCTTCAAACTCTTTTCAGTGTAAATCATGATTTCATTGACAAAGCTTTATCTTCAAATAACTTAACAGCTATTAATGTGCGGAACCTAATTTTATTTCTTCCTCGGAAAAGTTCTATGTACCTATTCTTACTCCAGCCAAGTCCTTCACAAAGCGTAGAGAAAGTAAATTCTATTAACCTACACACTTAATTCCTTATTTCAAACAGCTAACTTCAACATCCGATTGAAATTCTCTTTAATAAAAATTATTTATAACCTGACAAACCGCTTAACGTTTTTTATTCTTACTGTCCATAATGCGTTCTTCGTCTCTTATTCAACTAAATTATTCAAAAAAGTATCTACTTCATACAATTTTCAACCACGCACAATCTTCATTGAATAGGAAATTTTCTTGAAAAAATATTGCGCTGTCGGAATTTTGTAGATGTTAAGTAAGTTTTTGATAGGGTCTACGTAGATGGATCCCTTCGCAAATTTACCTTTTTATTTACAAAATATCTCTCGATTTTGCATTAATTCATTATTTACCACTATATTCCTGTTTTATAAGTACATATTCGATCTTTATTCTAAAAGGATAGACTTATCAACGAGTTTTCATGTTTGATTCTTCAATTCCACTGACCGTGAAAGTTCGTTTCCTTTACAACAAATTGATCGATTCTCACATGAATGAACATATTGAAAAAAAATTTAAGCTGCCAGAGAATAAACTAAAAATCTCTTCTCGTTACTCATCGGACGATCTTGCCTATCATTAAAATTAAAATTAACAGTATACAGGGAAATGTTCCATTCAGTTTAGATTCCTATTGTAACGCGTTGATAAAACATCAAGTAGTATCGGTTGCTTGGTAAGTTATTCAAAGAGCTAACGGTTTTTGGAAATGACGTTAATAAAAACCTACTGATAATGACAACTGTCATATACACAATTTAGACAAGCCATATTATCTTCTATAGTACCCACACAGACAAATGAAGCAGAAACAGGTAGAGGAGTTGTGTAATTATTAAAATTTTCATACTAAGCCAATACTACGTTTTATTTCTCGTAAAAGTTACGCTGTTCTCTCACTACATTTCAAAAGCAAATAAACGTAGATAAATAATAAGAAGAACTTGAAATATTTTAATGAAAATCCTGGTCAAGCACGGCATTTTTCATATGCCACATTTTCATGTCCAACGCACAAGCTTCAAGCTTATGTGGCGATATCATCAAGCAAAATAAAAAAAAAATATATAAGGGAAATTTAATGGAATTAGAATCGTAAAGTAAAATTAAATTAGATTCATTGTTACTGAATGCAAATTATGATGACTGAAATTATCAGCAGCAAATTGATTATGCTCAATTAAATAAAATGCATTTCTTCATTTTTCGTTGTAAACAGTGAAGGGATAAATGATATTATAAAACCTACGTGCTCTGTAATCCTATTTTACATGCAGTTGAATATTAAATAATTCATTTAGTGAATGTTACTTAATTTTTCAATTTTCTTCCTCAAAACAAAACAATGTCTACAAATGTATTCACTATTTAAAATTCAGATTGATTGTAAAATATTTAACCTTTTTAGAAAAAAAAAACAGTAAAGGGATACCTGTTTTAGAGTTTCAAGGCTCTAAAGAACAAAATTCAACAACATAACAACAGAATCTATTTATTTAACAGATGTATTAAATAAAAATTGAATCATGTGTTCTTTTTTAATTTTAAGTATTACGTTATTTTCTTCACCAGATTTTCCATTTCCTTTAAAAGTGAAGTTCAACTAGTATCCCTTGAAAGTGAAGAGAGTCTTGGCTTGTGATTACGTAAATGCTTTACCTCGATTAGGATATGTAAATGAAGGTAACCAAAACAAAGGATATAAGCCCTTTAGATGTTTGATAAACGTAGCTGATTCTATGTCTGTAAAATGAAACGCAGATGGAGATCTTGAATTATTATCCGTCTTCTGTGAGGATGAAGTTGTATTTCGGTGCTTACAATAATAAACTATTAAAAGCACGTTTAAATTTTCATTTAAGTGAAATGTACAAGACCTACGTCTTGTATATTTTTTCCTCGTACCTTAAAAATTTCATTTTAATTTAGAATAGCAAAAACAATCAAAAAATATTTTTCTCCTATCATCAAATAAGGATGATTCTTGCTTGATGTTCACCTCACGAAAGAAATCGTTAACGTATGAATGGCATGAATTTTTCGATGTATAACAAGGCTCTTTGTCACACTTCAGTTCTATTTTTGTGTAAATTTGCTTTTTGGCTGGAGAACGATTAAATTAAGTATGAGGCATCCTGGTAGAGGAAGCTCCAGTTACTATTCTAGACGTAATGAATAACATGTTAAAGGGTGATTTTATTCCTGCTTCTTGGAAGACATCGCGATTGGTCTTAATACAAATACCTGGGGCGCTGGAGGGCGCAGTACCATATAGACCGATCTGTTTAGTTAACAATTTCTGCAAGTTATTAAGAGCAAATGTTAGAGGCGAGGCTGAGGAAGTACAATGAAGAGAGAGGTGGCCTTAGTCAATGGCAATTTGGTTTCCAGTCGAGGAGATCAGCCACCGAGGCGGTAAAACAGGTGATGAAAATTGTCGATAATGTGACGAAAGGTACTGGCGTACGCGCCAAATCTCAGTGGTCATATTGGTAGATGTCCACAACGCATTCAATTATCTCAGTTGGGAGGCTATATTAAAGGTGTTGAAAGAAATCAATGTGCCTGCATACCTGAGAAGACTGACTCAAAGATATCTGCAGGAAAGAATCTTGGTGTTCCGTACGGGCAACAATGAGCTCAAGTTTAAAGTTTCTAGTGGGGTACCCCAGGGTTCAGTCTTGGGCTCTGTACTATGGAATAGTAATGTTGACGGGATCTTACGCCTAGAGTACCTAGAAGGGGTGAACGCAGTAGCGTTTGCCGACGACCTCGATTTGGTGGTTGCAGCAAAAAAATAAGAAGATGTTGCGAGGACGGCAAATGAAGCCCTCACACAAGCAAATGAAGACTTACCATGTCTAAATGGTAAGTAGATGGATGAAAGCGAGAGGCCTTCGATTATCACATGGGAAAAAAACAGTGGCTATTTCTATGTCGGGTAGGAGAATTATAGGACCTATACCAATTGTGACCGATGAAGGCCAACCCAGGCAGTTAAGGCTGTAAAATACCTCGGGTTGTGGTTGGACCATATAAGGTCCTTCATATTTTATGTCCACGAAGTTCGGGTAAAAGCCGAAAAAGTCGTTCAAAGCCAGAATAGATTGCTGAGAACTACGAATAGACCGCGGGTCTGTAAAAGGAGATTGTATTCATACGTAGTAAATTTAATTTTACTGTACGGTGTACCGGTAAGGTACAGAGCTTTGAGGAACTCCTAAGCCCCTCTGTCTTGTCCTCCGGGGTTGCCCCCGGTTGCCTTGCCCCGGGGTTGTGATATACTTCATTGCAAAACCTGCCCCGAGGGGAGAGGAACGGTGAAACCGGAGTTTTAGTCGGTAGAGTGCGAGCACACATAGGCTCTATAATAACATCTAGCCGAACCTGTGCGATCCGACACTCCCCCACCTTCGTGGCGTCGGTGTGGGGGGGAGGAGGTAAATGGTATTTCTCCGCAAATCGTCAACAAAAAAAGAAAAAAGTAATATATTAATATGTACTGATCAAACGAAACGATTTATTAATTTTTTCTTTGTGTGGTCATTAGTTGCCAATTAGCTACTCTGATTAATCACTGTGTTGTCATGCTATCAACGTAATGTTTCTCTATGCTCTATATCCTCTCTTTCATTTGTGGGTTGCTTGTGAAAAAATAATATAATTAATAAGAAACTGATTCTAATTTTTCTTTCTTTTGTTAAATTTTATTTTTGTTTTTATATTTTAATAGTTGAAGTTATAATAATATTCCATAAATTATCAAGTTAAATTACACATATACAATCGTTAAAAACATAACTTTCACAAACTAGTTTTTAAAACTCTCCTTTTTATTAAAGTTGCATTTTAATTTAAGTTAGTTTGCTTTATTTTAGTTTATAAAAATTCAGTAAATTTCTACCTTCAGTAATAAAATTATTGGAGAAAACTTTTTTTAATTTTAAAATTAAAATAAGGTTATTTTCAAAATTATCTTGTAAAACTTTTACCTATAGAGAAAAGAAAACTGAAAGCAAAAATATTTAGTAACATATTTCCCATTCTCGCAAAATTTATATTACGAGTATATATCACTGTACCGGTCAAAACAGAAGATTCTGATTATTAATTTGTTTATATAAAATCAATTAAACAAACAAAAAACCCAATAACCAAACACTACATACAAATATATATATATATATATATATATATATATATATATATATGTTATGTTTACGCACAACGATTTATGTTTTTAAAAAAAACATTTATTTGAAATATAATTAATTTATACAAGTTAATTAAATGTACATTTAACTGTATTAATATTTAATTGTATAAATTTGTAATATTTGTAATACATGCTATATCACTTTATGTAGAAAGTACAAGTTTTATATTACATAATGAAAGTAGAACTTTGCATTATGGAGTCTACTAAAGAACTGACTAAAATATGTTACAATTGAAGCAAAGGTTGCAGCTGCATTGCATTACAGCACATAGTAGTTTCCTAGAATTAACCGAAAGCTGGATGCACGCAGCTTAAGCGATGCAACGTGTCAACTATTTATTGTCTTATAATTTATATATATATATATATATATATATATATATATTCGTTATATATATAACGAATGCGATAAAATTTTATTTAAAAAACTGAGTGCGATAAACTTATTTATTTATTATAAAACTACTAAAATTCATACAATAACATATACTTATATTTCTTTTATAAGACGTAATTCCAAAATACGAGTTTTCATTGCAAACGTGTTTTAATGTTTAGTGATATTTTTTTATAAGCTTGGCGGAAAATTGAAAATAAATAAGAAATCCCTAAAACGAGAATTTTCATCTTCCTTCAGGCCAGTTATCGCTTCTTGAGTGAAGCCCAGTCACTTGCCTCTATAGAATGATCTGTAACTTGTCGATGAGAAACTTTTTAAAACTAAAAGATAAATTCGTATTCTGAAAATAAAAGCCGTTATAATAAGTAAGAATAATAAAAAGTATTTATCTGAATTTAGAGATTAAAATATAGGTTGATTAAGATGTAATTTTTTAGTGTAATAAATATAATTCTTTATAAAAATTGACAAAATTGCAAAACTTAATTTCTGCTTAACAAAACTTGTTAGTTACATTAAATAAGGACAATTTAGAACAAAGCAGTTTTGAAGTTGTAACACACGCAAAAAAAGAAGTTTATGAATTTATAAAAGTGATTTTCATGACTTGTGCCTAACATTATGAATCTGAATAGTCATCGGTATGCAATGCTACTTCGAGTGATAACGTGCCACACTTTTTGCAAATATTAATTTTTAAAAAAACTAGCTCAAATTGGAAATTATCAATCATCATTTTCTGCGGAAATTGTAAACTGTATAAGAAAAAGCGCTTCCAAGGATATTTCAAAAGTTCTAATTATTAAGACAAGTGTGTGGATTTTGTGTTGCAGAGGAGCAAGTGAAGATTCTGCTTCAAATGGATATTTATAGGAGGTCGGAGGTTACTGAAGGTGAAACATAAGGTATATAACTTCTTTAATACGTTAATTATTTTTTAAAAGATTAGAATGTGTGCGTCCTATTCATACCAGTAAAGGGTGTTTACTAATGCTAAGGAAATGAATAAAGTGTTTGGAGAATATTTTTAATCAACTTAATGTCAGCAATTACAAATCTGTCAGAACAAAATAAAACGTTTTCAGTAGGTTTTCCGTAGGTATCTCTATACAAGTCTCAGGGGGGTGTATTGATTTTCGGCATCATGGATTTGTTGAAAAACTGTTTACGACATAAAATTTAAACCTAAATTGTACTTGCCGTCCCTGAAATTAGGAGTGGAGGGGGAGTTGATATCATTTATTTCGATTTTCGCAAAGCCTTTGATTCCTTGCCACACAGAATCCTACTAGGAAAATCTCTCAAGGAAGCTGCTTTAGCGGATAAGGTCGTATCTTTTTGGGGAAAACGTTTTTGGTAAAGTAGTTGGTCAAGGTTTCCAATGAAAAATAATGCTACATTTGGTGTGCCACTGAGACCATTATCCTTTATTCTTTTTATGAACAGAATAACTGAGAATATTGGATCTAGTGTTCTAGTGTTTGTTTAATGATGGTATAAAGATTTATTTCACAGTCAAATATTATGAATATGTTATTCTTTAGAATGGTTTTCACTGAGGTTACAGTGGCTTGTAGAAAAAAAGTAAAATTAAACATTTAAAAGATACTAGTTGTGACTTTCACTAGAAATACTTTGGTATCATGTATACTTACAGTATTCTGAATGTGCATATTGATCCTACATAATTATTTGCTGGTCATGATGGTTACTAAGACCAGGAGGAATTTAGAGGATTATTTCTTTGGATCACAATAGTTTTATATGTTTTAACGAGCTGATTTTATTTTCGGAACCACGTTCGTCTGCGCACTTGTTGATGCTTCACTGTCGTCTAATGCTCGCTTAAAAATATATCCAAGATTCTGTATAAATCTACTGCCGTGAATATTTAATACCGTGAATTGCAATTAACACGCAGATTACAACATACATATTCATGATAGATTCGATAGCGATAGAAGGATCGACTCGACTGAGATTGGCTGGAATTGACCGAGGTGCAGCATTTATACATGTTTTCGCAGACGGCCGCGCAGACGTTCCAGAATGTTCGAGACAAATCGGAACTTCTCGTGAAGCCGCGAGAATGTCCGATATGGTGGACGTAAGACAGAGAGCAATTGAGAAGCATCGATTCTGGGTTTGTCAATGCAGCGGATCGGTTACCAAATATCAATAAATTTACTTATTCTTAGTAACTTGTAAGGTTTGTAATTAAGCGTCAAAATACTCAAAATACATTATTGTTGTATACATTTGTATTGTCTGCAATGGGGGGAGGCGATGAAAATTATGATTGAAAAGTGGATCGCAAATACTGAAATGTTGAGAAACGTTGCAGTAGGGTTTTATGATTTACTTTATATCCCCTTTCCCTTTTCCGAACGTTAAGTATAGTACCCTTTTTAAAAATACTCCATTTTACTGCCTTGCTACACTTGCTTCGACACCTGGCATTGTTCATTCCGTATCTGTGATTATATAGATTATCTTTTGAGGTTGGGATGGATATAAGGGATAAAATGGAGGATATCATAGAAATTATTATTTATAATATTTTGTTAATAACTATAATTACAAAACTACAACAGTTCAGGCTCAGTTGTGTTCTTCTGTAAGCTGAAAATAATACTATTTTAATAAAATAGCCATAATTAGTAGCAAACTAATGCACATTTTTACGAAAATTGATAGTTATAATAATATAAAAATTCTTAAATTAAATTTATATGATTTTAAAATAAATAACTAATTGACACTGTTATATAAATATGTTATCTTTCTAGGTTTATTTTTTGTAGGAGCCTCGTTGTCAAAGGCAAATAACCTATTACGATCTATTGACACTGACTTTTCAGGTAAATTCAATTAGCAAACGAAATTCAAATATTAATTTTTTTAAAAACGGTTACTTTTCCGTTCTTTATTTATAATTGTTCATGACGATTTTTTATTATAATTCGGTTTTCAGGAAAGATTTTAGAGTTAGCAGATGATTTTGTAAAAACTCAAATGATCAATATTGAACATGTATTTGAACTATCGTTTCCGTTCTTTATCCGTGATTGATCTGTAATTAAAAAAAAATCATATATTTTATAAATAATCTCACCTCGGAAATATCGTCTACTGCTTGAAACTGAGAAAAAATAATGAAAACTTAAAAATTCAAATAATGTAGACTTTGAATTTTATATTTGTGGAAATTACATGTTATTTTACTATTGTTATTCTATTAAACTACTATAAATCAGTTGTTGAGATAAGCTGTTCTCTGCTTGCTTTGTTTTCTCTACTAGCAGATGATTCCATCAAAATGCAAGTAATTAAGTTCACACGTAAATTTTAACTATCCAAGATAAAGTACACCAAAATTTTATTTTATCAATCGATCAAATGGAAAATTGTTCCTATATATAAATTTAGTTATTAAATTTTTATTACGCACTTTGAAGTCAAATATCAATTTTAGAAACTACATTTATAAAATACTGAATATCCGCTCCAAAAGGAAATTTAAAGATTTATCCAAGTAAGGTTTAATTAAAACCGACACTGCGGATCAGTTTTATTACACTTCAGGTGGACTTAATGAGACCGTATTACTTCCCTTTACTAGTGAATGTAATTATCTGCTCCGTTTTAAATTGTTTTTTAAATAACTGATTCTCTTGTATTAATAGTAGACGGAAGGAAGAATGAGCAATCTTAAGAAATTTTAAGAACAAAGTGCCGAGTATGATTTATAAATTAAATTTAAATAATTTTTTTTTTCATTTCAGAGAAAAAAATACGCAGTATAAACATAAGTTCAGGGAGACATACTGGTTGCTAGGCATGGGGTCGTAATTATTATTATCTAATAAGCAAGTACTGTACTCAGCGGGTCTGAAACCGATTTGGAGCTACGGAATCCAACTGTGGGTACGACAAGCGAGAGTAACATCGAAGTCGTACAGCGATTTCAGAAGATTGAGAAATATAAAAGAAACGTCGTGGTTTGCGAAAAAAATGAAATACACGATTATCTGGGATTGTCAACAATTTGAGAGGAGATGCAGCAATTCAGTACAAGATGTAAAATGAGACTGAACAAACATGTGAATTGACTCGCGGTTAACTTTCTGGATAACAGGGAGGACGTTAGGCGCCTAAATCGGTATTTTCCTTCCCTTGTTTGCTGTGATATTGCAGTCTTCCATCTCTATAAACTCCTATACACGTGAATAATTCAAAGAGGTCATGAGTGTCTTTATGCGTTTTGTTTTCGTTTGATGCTGACGAAGTAGGCATATTGAGAGATAGTTTTCTATTTATAACCGAGTTAACTTTTACAGTAATAATTGAGGAGGCATCATATTCATTTTGCTTTTTAATAATGATTATTAGAATCCTTTCATAATTTTTGATAAAAAAATCTTCTTCTTATCTGTATTATCACTATTATTTAAACTTTTGACATTCATTGTTGTGACACGAAAAATATATTATTTTAAAAATGGGTTTTTTTTCTCATTTCTTGTTTTTTTGTCTTTATCCAGATAATAAAAACGATTAAATCAAAATACAACACATTTCAAGCATCCTCTTTTGTTATAGTTTATTATCTTCTTAGCTGAAAAATAATTGAACTATAAACGACATAAAGAGAAAGCAAAAAGTAATAAGTCATTGCAAATTGACTTGGAATAATTGTCCCCCCCTCCCATCAGAACACAATCCATGCATTTCAACAGTCACACTGAAAACTTTGACATCTTCTACCATATAAGTATTATTTCTTGGTCCGATTTGTATATTTATAGACGTAATTTAAGAAAAATATTTAAGGAACATATTAAGATTATTTTAATATCTTATCCTTCACTACACTTACTTTACTAAAAATATATCTAAAATAATTATAAATGGACTAAAATACTGTTTTTTTTTTTTTATTGAACGCACTAATTTGTAATTTTCTGTCTGATTCTTGCTAACTTTGAAAAAAAAATGTATTTTTGTCGTATAACTTAGTTTTATTAACTTTAAGAAATGTTGGAATGTACGATTCAATTTTTCAATTAACTGTCGATGAACTAATTTTAATTTTAGTTAATTAATTGTATGATGAGTGAAATTTTTGTATAATACTATCAGTTCGTTACTCTTCATTACATCAATTTTGTGTAAGCAAGGGAGTGTGTGAATAAAACTGATTTGGTTTAAATTTGTTCAGATGATTGGATTGTAACCCTTAAATTAATTTACACTATTTACTAATAGTGCAGTACACTTAATTACATTACAGTTTAAAGCGAAAACCATAGTGCAATTAAGTGAATAAATGAAATTACATTGTCTACATAAATCTAATCTTTTTTTTGTTTGTTTTTGTTTTAGTATGGTTGATACAAATAAGTTTTCGACGAAAAACAAATTTTAATTCATTAACTATTGTAGTAACGTTCGAGTTTTTGTTTTGCTACCCACTTTAATTTTTTACAAATTATTTTTATTTGTTTTTTTATTTATTTTGTTTTGTAAAAAATAGTGAATTAACTGATGGTCGTCATACTTATGTGCTAAGTCCCTAATATCAGTTAATTTAACAATAAGATCTAAGTGAAAGCGTAAATAAAATGTTAAGTGCCGTAACTAAAAAGGTTGTTGGCGTCATGAAGTGAGGTACAAGTCGTTCCTGAAACTGGCAGTCATACTCAAGAAAAGAACACACAGATTGCTAGGCTTACTAAGAAAAGTGAGGAGTAAATTGGTTTCCTGCTACTTTCTTCGGTAATTAAAAATATTTTCATACTTTTGGTACATCATTCCCACCTAAACGCAAGAGGTGTTCAGCTCTACAATGTGATATCCTAATTTTGTTGATAGCACGGACTGGTGTATAGTGAAATTCAGAAAAAGCAAATCCGAGCAATGCTTCTTGTACCACAGTTGCTTTTCATAATCACAGCTGTAATAAAAACTGGGTCAGATAATGTAAAGCAGCAAATAGATTTATTCTCTATGTGAAGAATGGATTATTTGTGTTGCCTCTACTTACTTTTTAATAAAGGATAAGAAAAAGTATATCGGTTAGAGATTATTGCAAAAGTCAGTGATTAGAATGCATGTAAAGCAATAATTGAAGATGTAGGTTATTATCTCGTAAACAACAAATGTGTATTGTTAAAGATTAAAACAGAACTGAAAGAATGAAGAACGGTAACGAATTAGTGAGTAATGACGAACAAAGAATATTACTTCTACGTTCAATTTGTTTTTTTACGTGAATAAGTTCCTTTTATATTATTCATGTTATACCTGAACATTTTACTTTAAAAGAAATGTAGGAATGTCCGTTAAAATTTCATTTGTAATTTTTAGAAAGATTGTAATTTGTTAAGATGTAATTCTTAAAATATTAAAAATAGAAACATACATTTACAGTACATTTTAAAGTATTTTATTTCCTATTGGGCTTACCCCAAAAATAAAAATATCATTTGTAAGAAAATTAAATAAAAATTACTATATTTACGTTTCTATTGGAAAAAAATACATTTAATTTATTAAATCATAAGTTTTAAGTAAATTAAAAGTTAAGTTATTTAATTTAATTTTTTTTTTTATTTCGAGTCTTTCTAGTTGAAATAATCGTCCACTTAAATGCACTACTAAGTCCTCTATAAAAAAATAACTCTAAAATGCAATGTAATAAATGAAGTAATTATTTTCAGTTAATGTCTAAAGAATTCTATATAATTTTCATGCGTGACCGGGAATTTTAAATATTGAATGTTAGTTTTAATATTAATTTTATATTTTTGAATGAGTCAAAATGGACCGAAACTTGAAAGTACTAATACTGATTATTTTTTAAGGAAATTATTCACGGTCTTAAATTAAGTAATTTATTTTTTTGGCTTTTATTTCGTTTTTTGTGTTTGCTAAATAAAGATTCTTTGTGGAAAAATATTTTTATCAGTACATTCCATTTTATGTTATTAATATTAGAAAATTCTTTACAATTACAATCATCTTTACCTAAGGTAATAGAACTTTGCTGGCTAGTGCTAAATTGGGCACAGAAACATTTAGAATTAAACTGTCTCTGAAATACCCTTAGTTATAGTTTTAATTGCTTAGAAGCGCTTTAGGAGAAAATAAAGTATATAATTGCAAAAAAATACAATCTTAAACAATATTAAAAAATTTTCTAAATGAAAATAATTCAAATAGAATCATCACCGTAATATGTAAATCTTTAATTTTTGATTAATTAATATGTATTTTAAATAAAACTGAGACACCAAGGCATGAATCCTGTGATTATCAGGATTTTATTTGTTTAACAATTTTTTTTTAGAAATCCATAACTGTTATTAATAAATAAATGTCTTTTTTTTAAATTAAATTTTTATCTGAAAATTCTTATGTGAAAGAAAATTTGAAAAAATAAATTAACTACTTTTCGGATTGATATTAATAATAATAAAGCAAACATTTATTTAAAAAAATACAGTTATTGATTTTAAAAATAATAGAATTTATGTTAAATTATATTAAATTGAAATTTGATACCTTCAAGAAAGTAACAATATAGAAAGAATTTGGTTATGGTATACCAACAAAAATGCACTGTTGTATACAATTTTTTTAAATATTAATTCTGAAGTTTTCAGCCATTTAATGTTCTAAGTGATTGAAGAAATCAATTGATTTCCAGTTCTGCTTGTTCTTCTATTATTGGAATTATCTATTATTCTTATTTTAAAATAATTTTTACGTTATCTTTAAATAAAGCAATATCATAGATAATAGGAGTTTGCTCCGCCTGGATTGTTGAATGGCGGCTGTTGAAAGGCTGGCTACTTACGCAAGGACCAGCAGCAGGACCCTAGGTGCTTATTCTGAAGTTACATGATCATGCGCCTGGGGGTCATGTAAGATGGCTTCATCGGCATCTGGAACTGCTTCTTCGTAGGAATGTCTTTGAGGGACAGCCCCGTCCGTTGAGGGGGAGGAAGGCCTCGGTCTCTTGCTTACAATGATCGGGAGGACTCCTTGCAGTACCGTTGGGGTAAAAGTAAGACCTAGTCCCGGTGGGGGATCCTTTCGGGGTTCCCTCATTAGGGGCATGGCGCCTAAAAGACCGAGTCCCGGTTATCTGGCGGGAACCTTTTTCCCGACGAGATAGAGGCTATGGTACCCCTCGGAGCCGAGTTTATGTTTAGTTACAGATCCGACTCCGAAGAAGAAAAGGAGGAAAAAATATCATAAATAAAACTTTCTCATTAAACAGAACATCATTAAATGTAAAATAATAACTGGGACATCCATAATTATTCACTCAGCTATGATGCGTGTGAATGATCTGAGGGACTAGAGGCAGTAATCGGAGTTGTTTTACTGGAGACTAATTATATTTATTACACGGACCGACTCTGGTAAACAGAGAGAATATGTCACTTGTAAGAAACATCATGTGAATTTTAGTTGAATTTTCATTCTAATAATTAAGATTACTTTAGTAGCGGTAATCCTTAATTTTCAATAGTAAGCAAGGTACAGGACGCTTGTTACTCTAGAGAAAGGCTATTTGGTACTCTTGGAGTGATTGTCTTCCATATGTTTTAGTATCTAATAAAGCGTCTAGTGTAGAGGTAAATGCTTCCAGCAATAGATGAAAAAAGCATGACGCTTGCAATCCAAAAAATAATTAGAAAGCTGGATGAATTAAATAGCGAAAAAATAGATTTATATATTTTTATATTTCACCCTATTATTATTGTACAGGAAATATTTAAAAACAGTAATAAAGTTAGTTGCATATTTTATAACAAAACCACAGAAATTTACAGTAGCAAATTTTTAAACAGTCACTGGCATAACAATCAAAATTAAAAAAATTGGAAGAAGTAAAACAGTAAAGAAATTGAAAGCAGACTATTTTATAATCGGTAGAAGTTTAAATATCGTCTAAAAAATCGGTATATTATTTGTTAGTCGATCTAAGAAATCTGTATATTATGTCCTTTCTCGTATTCAAAGTGAAGCAAATAAATCATTTTAAATATTTTATTGCATATTGGTAATTTACATTATGATTGAAATCAGAAGAACTCCTTGCCGTAAAAGTAAATACTACAGGAATATAAAAATATTCTTGTGTAGTACGAAATTTGATAGTAATTTTACCGAGTTACTTACGTAATTTATGAAGTTATTAATTTGTAGGAGCACGTGGAGTTTTATTCTAAACATAATTACGACAAATACAAATACTTCTGCTTATCGTATAAAAGTGACTGCTATTGTATTTACTCTGTTTTTCTGTTTAGCCTCCGGAACCACTTAAGGTATTACTTCAGAGAATGAGAGGACGATATGTATGAGTGTAAATGTCGTGTAGTCTTATACAGTCTCAAGTCATCCATTCCTTAGATGTGTTGTTAATTGAAACCCAACCACCAAAGAACACCGTTATTGTAATTACTGAATAAACCTAAGTAACTTTCCGATTTCATAATTTGTCTTTGCATTTTTACATTAATTGCTCTTTTCAATGCAATCATCTGTTGAAGTGCAAATGCTAGGTTGCCCTAGAAAGAGATAATAAATCAGAATTAAGAAGCAGATTGGCCATTTCTTCACCTCTCAGAAGCATGCAATATATGAAATACTTTTGACTATTAAAAGTAATTAAAAGGATTAATATACTTCGACTATGGAAAATCAGCTAAAATCAGTCACATACGTACCAGAAGAAATATAATCGGTTAAGAAACGGATGGCTTTTTAAATTTCCTTAAAAACTATAATCTTTAGCCAAAGCACTAACAAATAATGTCTTTTTAAACGATTACATTCTCTATTTTTATTTTAATTGCATTTTTCTTTTCATATCAATATTTTCTATTACAGTATTTTTTAAATTAATAAAGAATAATCTGAAATAAATTAAACATTTTATATTACATATAAGTCGTAACAATAAAGTAACTGAATAAAATATATTGGATTTTTTTAGAATGTTTCCCTTGATAAAGTAATCTTATTCTCAAATACAGTTTACAGGATCACGAAACGATATATGAAACATCTGCAGTCTGATCCTCTCAACGTAGCCTAACCGATGTGCCCACAAAAAAATCCCGTGTTTCCTGCTCTACCAAGACAAACGAGTCTTTTCTGGAAAGCTTCCTTCCTTCTCGTTAAACTTTCCGCAATATCCTGTACTTCTGTAAACCTCATAAATAATTCTGCTTTATAATGGAGCCACAAGTAACAAAAATTTACTAAACAACATGACAAATAAAATCCGTTTAAAGATAATAAACTGAAATAGCCGGTCCATTAATTTTTTAATTTTTTTTTACATTATTTTTTATTCAATTTTTTTTGATCTTAAATTCGATCATATTAAAGTAAATCATTCTCTTTTAATGTAGGAGTTTGCAGCGGTGGACACTGGTAATATTGTAATTTACTTTTGTAAAAAAAATTCAAAATCATTTTAATAAGTGCTTAATGCAGCAAGTTATTTTAACTAATATAAAAGTTTAATGTTTTATTAAATTCTACTAATACCATGTTGGATGTTTTAATTATGAATGCAACTGGTGTCCCAAATTAAACTGTATTCCAATATTTAAAAACATTTAATTTATTGTATTCAAATAACAATGATAGAAACAGAAATAATATTTATTGGAATGAATCTTTATTTACAGAAGATGATTAATATGGCCATCATTTGCGTACAGGCATGTATGCCTGTAGGCATACATGCCTACAGGCCTTTGGACATTGAATAATGTGATCAGAAATATTGTACAACTTTTCCTCTATCAGGATAGGTGGTCATCCCTATTTGGGCGCATCTTTGACAGATCCAGTTTCTCGGAATCTATTGATCAAGCTTTGCACAATGCTGGGATGTGGAAAATGTGAAAACCTTTCATGAAGATTTCCTTACGTATTCTATGAACTCACCACAACAAAACACTTTTTCAACCAAAAAAAAATCTAACTTCAAGTGTTAAACCATTTTCACACACTGGAAACAAAAATTAAAGAAAAGCTTCAATGGATATGAAAACAAAAACAATTGTCAAAATGAAACATGGAAATCACCTGTGAAAAAAGTAAGCTGATGGTTTTACTGCTGACAATACCAAAAAAATAAGTTCGTATTTTACGGATTGAGACCAAGATTTTTCATAGTTACATTTGAAACACTAATGTTCCAAAATAATGTTTAATAATTATATAACTAAAGCTTTCAGTATCTTTTTTTTTGTTTTAATAAAGTTACTGGTAAAGGATCGATTTGTGAAGTACATGGATTGTCAAAGGGAGTTCATAGCTATCTGCTGTATTTAATTGACTAATTCTTCATCATAAAACGCTGCTAAGACAGACATTAATTCAACTATATAAAATTGTTTTAAAACTAATTGACTGGAATGAAATTTTTACGAGGGTCGGTGTTTGAAAGTAAATAATTAACCCAAAAAGATTTTGCTTGAGGGATGGGTTTTTAGAATATTATAAACTAATGTAGACTTTTTTTCATAAGAAGATGTTTTGAATTTTCAGCATGTCTTTGATTACAGATTTTCTTTTTTTATGAATAGTTTATTTTGCCTTAATTATAAACCTTGTTTACATTTGCGTTATTCTTTATGTTACATGTCAGCCACTGTAAAGTTAATTTAAACAATAAAGAAAACTCATAACCCAATAATTGTTTAAAAAAAAAATATTAATTATAAAATCATTTACGTTATTAATATCATCAAAAGTTTATATTAAATTTTCCTTAATATTCACTTTCGTCATTTTATGTAACCTACAATATACGAAGTTGTTAACAGAGCAATAATCGTTCTAATTTTACATTCTAAAGTTATTACTTCTGGCAGTTTTAAATTATTAATTCAATTGTATAAAATTGATGCTTTGTTTCGCATCAAGATTTAAGAAAATCAACTACCTAAAATAAAATATATTTAATTTAGTTGATCGGAAAATATCTGTTTGTGTAACCTTTACTGATGCCTTTTAGGTGTAATACCTTGAGATTTATTTAAATTAAAGGTTTTCATGGAACACTCGGATAAAATTTTATAGAGATTTTATTCTGTTTTCCGTTATGATACATATTTTTCTTTCCTAGTCTTTATTCTTTATTTAACTTCATTGGTGATTTCTAATCAGTAACGAAATTTTAGTTAAAAAATGCTTACTTTTTGATTCTAACATGATCTATAAACCTTACATTTGATCTTCAGTATTTTGTGTTATTCCGAACACAAAACCAAGAATTCTGAAATGAAAAAATTTTAGTTAAGAAATGTATCACAGTATTGTCAATAAAATTACTTATATTGAAAGTCTCTCGTCCTAATAATTAATAATAATTTTTCCCTATTTTTGGAAATCATTTTTCATGTAAGTATTAACAGCAGATTCGTTCCTATAATCATGTATCATATCAAGATATTTTCGTTACACATTTTACTACTGTTTCTTTTATCCAAGAAGGCTAAAAAAGTTTAACTTATACAATCTGGGTAACAGCTATTAAAAATTAAAATTTAATTTTAATCGCTAAAAGCGAGGCTAACTTTTCTATCCACTACCTTATGGCTAAAACTTCAATAATCACAGTTGGTAAAAACTACTTTCATATATTTCCACGTAAGACGCAAAAAAGGTTTATTTTAACTAAAAGTTTATTTTAAAGTTTTATTTTCAACTATATTAAGAATCTTGTTATTTTCTTAGAATTTTTTCATCATTGAAAGTGGCTAGCTTATGTTTATCTTATAATTTGCAGGTTATCTATTAATGAGACCTAATAATGTAATAACTACATATTATTTCTAGATTGCTAACTACAATTTTGTTCTGTTTGTGTACATTTGTGAACTATATTTTACGAGGTGGAATCTAAAATTAAACTCCTTGAGAGTTTTCAATAATTTTATAAATAAGCCAAGACAATAGTAGCTAAACTAATGGTTATAATTTAAAATTAAAGAAATATTCGTTTACTTAATATTTTCTTAGTGAAGTTTTTGATTATTAAACTATTAACATTGCGATGCAGAGGATCAGGACCTCTGGGCAAAGGCTACCGCTTAGTGACAGGCAAAACTGGGAGAAGATTGCCGCCCTCACCAGAGACCAAGTGAGGTACTCCATCATGGCCCTCTTTCCGCAGTGTACCGATCCACCATGCGAGGAAATAGTTGTAGAGGAGGTCGCTGGTTTGAACTTCCAGAACTGCTTTCGGCTGGACAAAGATTTAGATTCCATGCTTGTCCAAGACCGGATGAGATCCCTATGTAAATAGTTAAAATTCTAGTGGAAAGGCCCCGATTGAGATCTTGCGGATGCTGAACGACATGGT
Organism: Lycorma delicatula; assembly: GCF_047948215.1. Classification (NCBI taxonomy): domain Eukaryota; kingdom Metazoa; phylum Arthropoda; class Insecta; order Hemiptera; family Fulgoridae; genus Lycorma; species Lycorma delicatula. The sequence continues at coordinate 261,181,755 of NC_134455.1, read as the reverse complement.
AGAGAATGACTACATTCCTCTAGAATGGAAGGCGTCCTGGCTGGTCTTGTTGAAGAAGTCGGGACTGGACGCTTCACCGACCGCCTACTGACCCATTTGCCTGACCAACGGCCTATGCAAGTTGTAAGAGAAGATTCTAGACGCCAGACTTCCTTCGTCAAAACATCGAGGACAAAGGTGGGCTGTCAGTTAAATAATAAGGCTTTAGACGTGGAAGGTCAGCCCCTGAGGCGGTTGGTAAATTGATTCGCATGGTTAAAGTGACAGCAATCGGTACCTGGCACACGAGGAAGGTTCCTGTCGTCGTTCTCTTGAACGTGCAAAATGCCTTCACCTCGTTGCGCTGGGATGCCATTTTTGGGTCTCTCAAAGATCGAGGGATTGACAACAACCTGCGGAGAATGGTCCAGCGAATCTTTCAAGACAGGTATCTAATTTATTATTCAACTGGTTCACCGTTTTCAAGTCACGTGTGGGGAGCCACAGGTTTCGGTACTGGAGCCTACGTTGTGAAACATAGTGTATGACGGTGTTTTCCGACTGAATTACTCCGAGGGTGTTGTCCCGATTGCCCTCGAGGACGATCTCTCCCTCGTAGTATGGGTCGGTCGAGGGGGAGGATGTGGCGACTATGGCCAATATGCCAATTCGGAGGGTCAAGGGCTAAAAGCAGGGGAAAGGTTTGCGCCTATCTCATAAAAAGATGAAGTTCATCACCATGGCCGGAAGAAGGCCGCTGGCCCCCGTATCAGACTCAAAGGCAGACACGAACGTTGTTGGCTCCGGCAAATATCTAGGAATGTGGCTGGACGAATGAAGAACATTCTCAGTTCACGCCAAAGTAACTGCAGCAAAAGCCGAACGACTGGTAAAGGTATTACAGAGACTGCTCAGTACTGCAAGCAATCTTTGTCCTAAATGTCTGGTCAAACCCTTAGGTATTGACCTAGGGGTTAGAGGCAGGCACTGAAACGATCTATTAGAGTGGAAAATCCTCTGGGCTGTGATATGCTTCACGGTGAATCTAGCCCAGAGGTGTAAGGAAACAAACAACAAAAGAAAAAAAAGAAGAAAAAAACTATTAGCATAATAACACGTAGTATTTCCTTAACCTTTTACTGGTTTTACTCAACTTAATAAGTAAATATCTAAATAGCTTTCGATAAATATTATTTATCGAAAAGGAAAAGGGGAGAAGAAACCTGCGGAACAAAAATCAGGCATCTGCTGTCTGATCAGGTATCAGGAACCTGGATCAGTATATGTTATTTTAATTAACACACTTTAGTATAAGGTATCATCATAAAATGCAATAATCTTGAGAAAATGAAAATTGCTACTCTTTATTGTTAATTAAACCGTGACTGATTGGTGATTTACAGAGAATTTTGGCTTTCCGTGAAATCTAATCTGTTTACATCCAGGTTTCTTTTATTTCAAGAAGAATTGTCAACAGATATATAAATTATTGGTAATATTTTGAAACAATTTAGACAAATTATTTATATTTATTTAAAAACATGATTGTTGAATTGCAGTTCTTAATGATATAACTCAGATTTAAAGTAACCATTTGTTTAATACAAAGAATAAGAGATTTTTCATCATTGACATTTCAATTAATTTAAATTACTTTTTCTTTGCACACGATATCAAAGTTATTGACAAACGAAAAATGCAGTTACTCAATTATAAGGTTTTCTATGCTTTCAGCAATTTTATATAATAGATTTTTTGTAATGTCTAACATTACGTTTTTTAGAAACCATTATTTTTCAGATCATGCAATAAGAGAAGTAGGAATATGGCTCCGTGATACCAAGATTGTATTGTTAAAATTGTATTTGAAATATTAATTTCTGAAATTATATTTTGAACTTGAAGATAGACATAGTCTAATAATTTACATAATTTCTGAATATGTAAATCAGAAGTTACAGTAATTAGAATAAAATATTTAATACTTTTGCATTACTGTAACACCAGAACAATTGCATCCCGATTATCATAAAGTCGAATCAAACCATTCTTCTCAACTGTTAAATCATCCAATTGATATATATATATATAAATCACGAAAATACTAAAACGTACATAAGTCAATTATTTTGAGTTCAGAGAATGTCTTGTTGACATAATTTATCAAACATCGTCTGTAGCGTATGACTGTTAAACTTGCTAAGTTAACTTCTAACTTACTGTGTAATAATAATAATAATAAAATGAAGAGAATATTCCCTAGGTGAAGATCTATGAGTACAAATTCACAGAGATTAAGTTATTTTCTGAATGCAAGTACATGATTTTGATAAGCCGGCCTCTTTGGCGCGAGTGATAACGTCTCGGCCTTTCACCCAGAGGTCCTGGGTTCGAATCCCGGTCAGGCATGACATTTTTCACACACGCTACAAAACATCATTTCATTCTCTACGGAAAAAATTTCTTAACTGCGGACCCGGAGGTTAAACAAAAAAAAAAGAGATGATTTTGATAAAGGACATACAATACATATGGTGTAAGTTGCCAATTTTGGAATAGGTGTCAGAAAGAACAACTAATGTCTGCTGCTGCAACATAACTACCTTCTAAAAATTAATTATGATGATTTAATTAGATTCATTAATAGATAATGTTTATCGTTCAGTAAGTAATAACGAATTATTTATTCCTGTTAATATTTAATTTTTTAGACATTTCTATAAACACAAAATTACAGTGATTATAAAATAATTTCTAAGATGTATAAAAATTACATCTGAAAAATCAAACTCAGAAGTATATTTCAGTTTTATTTATTTTACTGCTGTGTAACTTTCTGAAATGATCACCATAAACCGCTTGTAAATTACAATTAAGATCAATTTAATACTTTTTATTATGTATCATCTGCATTCATCGTAAAAAAGCTTTCAGAACTGTGATATCATCCATCAAAAGATGACGTTTCAGATGGATGACCGCTATTTTAATTAAAGTGCTGATAAAGGTCTAGAACTGCAATTATTTTTACTCTTGAATTTCTAATTTGCTTTATACGATAAAAAGCACATTAACTGTCGTAAATAAACTACCTCATCTGACCTCAATAATGTAATTCAAGTGGTTTGCTTGTAAATCAAATGGAAATCTATCTTACTTTTTTCTGCATGAGATAAAAAAAAAATTAGCTTACTTTGCAACACATGTAGTTCAGTAACAATAATATTTAAAAGTTGACTGCGGAAATAAAATGGAATATTGTTGTAATTTATGTTTTTTTTTTAAATTTTGTTATTATTATGCTAATATGTGCTTTACCACAGATTACATCCCAAACATAGAAAGTTGTTTTTCCAGAGTTAGTTTATGTCATTAACTGATCGAAAATACACCAATTATTTTGACATTCAGATCAAAGCCAAAGAAAACATAGCAACACTTATTTGTCCCGATATCTACATACATGCCTTGATTTCGCAGAATAAACACTGCCTTCTATGATTGCTTGGAATTTAATATTGTCTAGTTTGTGCCATTATGTTCAATGTTTATCTACAGATGATTGTATCAACCTTTCTAACTGTGTGAATTTATGGAACTGGTTCAAATTCAGTGGATCGTAGTATTGACGATAGACTACTTTAGACGTTACAGCAAAAATCTCCCAAAATATCAAATTATACGTCCAAAATAAAATTTAAAATAAATTAAATTGTTAAATCATATACAATAATAATTGTATTCATTTTTATCACTTTAAATTCTAAATCTAAATTCTAATCTTTAAATTCTCTACCGAGGTGGGTGAGAGCCTCCAACCCAATGGTGGTATTATAATACGGTCAGTATAAAATTATTTTCGTATATTTTATATTATATTTTCCTTTACGTTTAGTCTGTTTTTTCTAATTCCTATGTAATTGTCTTCATGATAGATTATTATTTTATTTTTTTTTTTAGATGTAATAATAGTTATTAGCCATTAGCCATATCGATATTCATGTAACTAACACTACATACGTTGGGGAAAATCCACCAACTTATCTAGACAACTTAATCATTACGCTTCTGGAAGAGAAACATATTTGTAAAAACTTTAAAGTTTATGTTACTCTCCTTATAGTCGCTTCTTACATACACAGGAGAAATAATTGATGAGTATTCTATCATACGCTTCTATTTACGAAAACACTCCAAACCTCATTTCCAAGTACAGTTTCTTTAGCGTAGTTAATTTTCTTTGTTATTAACAAAATATGAACGCTATTACTGGTTTTTTACTGTTTTTTTATAATAGTTGTCGGTTAAAGAGGAATTAATTTCTTCCAGAAGTTTACCTGTACTATAAAATAGTATATATGTATACATTGTAATAGAAGCTTCATTAGTTATCTGATTAGTTCTTCTTCTATCCAAATCGAAAAACCACAAAGATATTGGTTAGTAGAGGCGATAATAACTCTGATAATTACATGAAAATTTTATTTTAATTCTTCCAAACTATTACTTTAAATTAGAATTTTAGTTTGTTAAAGAAAAGATCAGTAATTTTTAAAATAACACTAAAACAATTATAGATGACGTTAATGTCCATTATTTTCATAATAATGTATTTTCACAATTTTTTATATTACGAATAATTCCAAGCTCGTGAAGACATAACATGCTGAAATATTTTTTCCTTCATTAACACATGAACAAAGTACAAGTATTAATTAGAACATTCTATGAATAGGAAAAAATCTTAATTTTGTTGTCATAAAGCCGGAAAATAAGAACAAAATTATTTTACTGATGCTACTGCTAGAATATATTTATTTTTGAAAACAAAGTTTGTTCAGTTTTTTTACAGATAAACTGAATCATGTATCCAACAATTATTTCAACAATATTTCAACAAGAAAAATTAGTGCGCTCGTACGATGTATTGTAACCTAGAATATTAATTATACAGAAGGAATGAATATTGAAAATTTTTTCCAAATATTTTACTGAATAAAATTTTGATGAAATATTTTTTTAAGTAAAATTTAATCGTGAAGTTCAGTTTATTTGCGAGTTAAGTGTGAAATTGATTACTGTTAAACTTTGGTTTTTGTACACTTTTTATCCAGGCTGCAATAAACCATATTGTAGCCTTACCCTAAATCTTTAAAGGGTAAATATGATACAAAAGCAAATATTAAAATTATACCTAAAATAAAAGGAATCATTACAAATAACCTGCAGTTACTTACAAAAATCGTACTTAAACCAGATATCGTCAAATTTGACAGTACAAAAACGTTACTGTCAAATATCGTCGTAATATATAGGTCACGAAATATATTTAACCTAATATCTACACAAACATTCCATTTTTCTAGTACTAAAGGTTTTAATGAACGTTTTAGTCGGCTTGTTCTTTCCAAAATTTAAATTCATAAGAGCAGCGTCAGTTATGGCTACAAGCCGTATCCAAAGTTTGAATATGATAATACTTAGCCAGCTACATGATTTGATAGAAGAATACAGAAACTATTTACATTAGACCTGGTACCGGTTGCAGTACAGTAATTCAACTGTCATAAACATTTGATTAATAACAAATATAAGTTATTAATTTAATTTATGCTAATTCCCAAGCTATTCTTAATTAATTATTCATCATCGTTAAATAATTCCTATTAGTAAAAAAAACTAATAGACTGTGTACACCTAAAAATTTATTATTTTACTTTTTTTAGGCTTCGCAAATTACGATCCATTTAATTTATACAAAAATGTTCGTTCCAAAAATTACATGAATAATTCAGGGTATTTGTAAAAATTCCTGATTTTTCTATCTGACAAAATATTTTAAATAAAGTAGTCAATAATTTATTGCCACTACCAGACATTTTGGCTGAACACCAAGTAACTAGAGATAAACCTAAACAAGAGAGAAATTTTATTGCCCATAACTGACGGTAAATAAATGTTGAGTGCCGAAAATAAAACAGTAATGTTATTTACTTTAAATGGTAATTCTAATAAAGTACTGTTTGGTTTTCTTTTTTTAAATTTAAATCAAACCTATGTGTCTTAATACATTTAACATAATTGATAATAGTCTGAAATAAATTGATTAAAACTCAGTTAATTAAACCAGTTTTTTATTTTTTGGAATAAGGTCGTTTTATAATAAGTTATAAGGTCGAGGGAAGCCGTGTTTTAAAAATACAGTTCATATTTCTCTCCTCCTACTTTCAACCCTGTTTGCATTACTAGAGTTTCCACTTAATTTCAAAATAAAAATCATTCTTTTTATTATTCTCATTTCCATAAAAATCTATTCCAGTTCATCTCTACTTCTTACTGCCTTTTATTTTGTTATACAATTTATAATCTATATCCTCAAAAATATAATGTCTCAACTGGCTTTAAGTAAATTTTCCAAATGCTTAGGAACACTGCACCTTTGGTTTTAGGCGGAATACTTTTATCATATTTTTCCTTAATCAATTTATATATATAAATATATATATTTATATATATAAATATATATATATACTCAAATCAGGGTGAAAGTTTTCACTAGCCGTAACTCATCAGCAAATCTTTTTTTAATGTGTGATTTTATGAACGTTTTTGCTTATTAAGAATCTGTTCCAAATTATTTCCCTCTGTATTTATACATATATATATTTATAAACATATATATACATATATATTTTATAGCAAAAACGTTCATAAAATCACATATTAGAAAAAGATTTGCTATCGAGTTACGGCTAGTGAAAACTTTCACCCTAATTTGAGTTTCCCCGGTGAAAGGAGGTAATACTAAAATTTTTTAAGGGGTTATATTAGGAATAAACTTGGTGGTTTCTTATGTTTCTTGAACTGAAAAAAAAAATACAGGTCCCGAACCCAATCTTTCGTAATTTTCATGGTATCAGCATAGAATAGTAACATTCGGTGTTCTAAATGAGAGAAAATACGATCAATGTACATTTTTGCCTAAAACCAAATATTTAGTGTTCCAATTTTGAATGGGCTGTAAAAGCATGGAATGAAATTTCAAAAGAATATTCTCAAATTTAAAAAAAAAAATGTTTTTTTTTTTTAAAGTGAAATAGAAATTTGATAAATGTTACGTTACAGATAGTAGATTGAGAATTGTATTGCTTGTAAAGAAAGTGATTAAACCTCATGAATAGAAAAAAAGTGATAACACGATAATGAGTGCGATTCAGTGTGCATACAAGATATCAGAAAGATTTTTATGTAATCTTATACAATATCAGTAAGGAAAAATAACCGTATTATTGGTTGTTTTCGACGGAAAAAAAAATATAAATATATTTTTATATATTACAATTATAACATATAAGAACTATAAAATAAGTATTCAAGTCATACTATTTCGACTACATTTTCTCTTAACTTTGTTAAATTTAAAAGTTGAAATTGTTAAGTTCAACATTTTTTCCAGTTTTCTAATTTTAAAAATAGTATGCTGGATAACACACTTAAAACCTACTACTTGTAATCTTAAGATAGATTCGAAGATCTATCTGTGTTTAATCGCCATGAAGAGTAATTTCAAGTTTTTGGTCTATCACTGAATAAATCAAACCGTTTTACTATTTTTAGCTGTAATCCATTTTTATTCGATTTAAGTAAGTATACTATTACTATAACCGACTAATCTGTCAATTGATTTGCCTACTTATTAATGTTTAAAATCTTCCTTATTGATATTTAACCTACATAACACAGAAATATTAAACCCATACTAAAAAGTAAAGAAACATTACAAATTAGATAGTCTGCTACCTGTTGATCCCGATTAAATTCCAGATTGAAAGGATAATTATATGTAACTTAACATTATTAATTAGATTATCGCATTTTGTATTATTTAATTCAGCGTGACACAATGTCACAACTTAAAAGACTGTTCACTCGAAAACTAAGATATGCGTGTATGTATTGATTATATCAAGTATTAAATGTGCGTAGTAAAATAAAGACAGCTCTTATCTTCTACTTTAATCTTAATAATCTTCTTCTACGTAATTTCTTTTTGTATAATGAAACCTTCCCGTTCAATGGTTGAAATTTTATAGTTTAGTTCAACAACGTTTTTCGGTTATCAAGCCAAACAGCCAAATTTTAGTTTTGTGATAATGGTTTTTTTATTTTCAGCTGACTGTTTTTTTTTTTCACCGATTTTGTAAGTAATTTAATTACAAAAGGTTTGGCTAGTAATTTAAAATTACTGAGAGATATTGAAAAACATATTCCATTATTTGTCGAACATTTTTGCATTTCGAACATTTGTTCATTTTTTACATGTACGAGGAGGTATAAGAGCGTAAACCGAACTTACATTAAAAGGAGCATATCATACATACACCCGAAGAAAATGTTTACCTTCAGAAAAAAAATTTTTATTTTTTTGTTTTAGTTATTCATTTTAATTCTTTAAACGACGATCCGTATTAATTTAATATTCATCATATTAAGAATAAAATCTAAAAGCGTGAAAAAAATTGAACTTTTCGGGAGGATTTTGATACATAATTGTATGTTTTATTTATTCATGATGGTTTAATAATGGGTTAAATATCGAAGATGTGAAAATTACGTCATATAAAATAACTGTCGTATTGATATCAAACTAGATTAAAATATTCTTATCCGCTATATTATATATGTTCTGTACGTGAACAATCTCCTCACTCCTAGCCAGGTTTGTAAAAGCTACATCAGATTTTCGAAATATATCTTACTATACACATTCGATAACATTAATGTCGAATAACAAAGCAGAGTTTTTAATTCTTGAAAATGGTTAGCAATTACATGATCAAACAGACAGGTTATCTAAAAATTATGCAGAAGTTATGCACAGTTGTTTGTACCATTAATCTCTGGATCAAAAAAAAAAATAGAATAACTTTCTTAGAAAGGTGTAGAATTTTATGTTAAATTTTCCTTTTTAGAAATTTATTGTTAACTATTTGCTAATTGTTGACTATTTCATGCCTTCATTTAATGAAAATAAAGAATTTAATCTTTTATTCTAGAAATCTTTTATTTTTGATTACAAATAAGACTGATTGGTGTCAAAGCGGCTAGGTCCCTTCCTGTTCCGTGCTTCACCTTTAAATTATAAAAGCTGATATGATTTGAAACTTCCTTAAAATAAGATTTTGAAAAATTAATGATATTTTTAACTTGTAAAAATTAATATTTTGTGTACATATTCCACTTCGTAAATTCATTTCAGGTGTTACAGCTTGAAAAAAATTGACGCAACAAAGTCACTTGTAAACTATATTGTAATATTTCTATCATTTAATAATTTGCTTAACTCATAACAGACACTGACATAGACATAAATCGGCATTGAATATATTCTATCTTTTAACATAAAATATTTACGATGCATTATTTACGGCGTAAACATACACCAACGAAATTTTGCTAAAATTGTTACAATTCTGTCAGTTGATGTAAAAAGTACGATCAAGACAACTAATACTGATTTTTATTGAAACCTTTTAATTGCTGTAAATGCATGTTGTTAAAGGTCAACAATACTCATATATGAGCTGATGAAAATCGCAATGAGAAAACTACTGCTAAACACCGACAATTTTAAGTAAAAATTTAGATAGGAATAACGAAAGACACACTCATATTACCTGTATTTTTTCATTAAGGATACCTTAAGAAAGGATACCCTAAGAAAGGAGCGTACATTAATTTTCTTAGTACTGGTTTAACAGAAAACCCATTTTTTATCTTATTCCTTAACGTTGAAGAGAACGTTTGGTTCATGGAAGATACTGCACTTCTAAATTTCATTTTAATGGTCAGAAAATATCATGCTGAATTATTTCAGGGTAAGCGCATAGCTAGTGCTGAACCACTAATGAGAAATGATCCCTGGCATGATCCTCTGTATGGCGATTACCTTTAATCATTTGTCTGAAATCATCCCCGGAAATCAACCGTTTAATTTCTTTGTGGGGAATATTTAAAGGTTTTAGTGTATGGAAGTCCAGATGAAATAGTTGAACTTAGGCAAGGAATTTGCATGGACTGTGAAACAATTAGAAAATTTCAGATGTTTTTAAACGAGTGGGAAAATCTTAGAACAAAATGTTGAACCGTTGCGTAGAAATGAATGGAAATCATGTTTGAGCACATATTATTGTAAATAAGAACAGAAGTCCATTGCTATTTTTTAATTAAAAAAGTAATTGTTGCATGCTCTTGTATAGCTGTTTGTTTTTAGAGAAGAAAATAATTACTTGAAACTAAACATTTTGTTACGTTATTAACAGTAAACAAAGTATTGAAAATTTTAATTAAATAAAAATCAGTTTCAGTTTGGAATTTCTGTGTTAAATTAATTAATAAATAAAATTAATAATTAGATAGAAAATGGGAGAAATTTATAAAGATGTAGCGTAGTTTAGTGAGCATAACTTCCTTAAAAAAAAAAGTTGGTTTTAAATAATCTATTTTTAACACAATGATATGTTGTACCAGAGGAATGAAAAAATACAAAATACTTGAAAGACATTTTTCATTATTCATTTTGCTCATAATTAAATGGTTAACAATTATGATAATAAGCCAAAATTTTAAAAATCATAATTACTTTGTTATTAAGGGTAATTCTAAAATATCTAAATATCCCGCTCCCCCTTTTGTACTCTAACAACGATACCTCTCCAAATTAATCTTTTCTGTGCATATCTGTTCGAACATGTATGATCACGGCAACCTCCACGGCAGGTAAGTATACCAATTTTGTCAGAATATTTAAATACATTCTATAAATATGCATTTTTATAAAAAAAAAAAAACAAAAAAAACATCATTATGGTGCACAGCCAGAAAAGCGAAGCAAGATTACCAAAAGAAATAAACAATCTTTTATTAAATATGTGCTCTAACTTGATTTCCATTCATTTCTGTGCCACGGTTCTACAAGTTGCTCTAAGATTTCCTTATAAGTTTAAAAACATCTGAAATATTTCTAACTGCTTCACAGTCCATGGAAATTCTTTACCTAAGTTCAACAGTCAAAGGGCATATGACTAACTGCCCTACTTGTTTCAGACAGGACATTTCGTCGTTATTAACTTATTTGTTTTATTTGAAAGTATTGAATAGTTTCCAAAAGTTTGGCAATCTACTTACTAGACAGTTTGTAATATTGATATTCCTTCAACTATAAATATTATTTTATTAATTAAAGTTTGAATTCTATATTTCATAAAGAAACACACACACACAAATACAAATTGTGAAAAAATAACAGTTTACCTTCATATTTGTCAAATAAGTTGTTCTTATTTCTTTTATTTAACTTATCTTTTAAGTACATTATCTCCTCTTATAATGACACCATTCTAAGGTGTCCCACAATTACAATATGATTGAAGCCAGTAATGCGAATCTTACAGTTATCTCTCTTATTGTTTTAATTATGTCACGTGCAATTTCAATAATCTTTCCAGTCACATTCATTTACTTTCCAACAATATAAGCTGACCCTGATTCACAGCAACCCTATTTGGTTTATCGAGTTATTTTATGTTGATGAGTTTTTATTTTGTAATTTTTACCTAGTTTAATCGGGATACAAATCGACAACATTTTAGATGAAAGACAAAACCATTATAACTCTCCCATGTAGGTCAGTGTCTTAAGGATTGTCAGCGAATACTGAGTGGGATAAATATCAAACTTAATTTTTGGGGATCTTTAAAATTATCTATAAAATTGTTTATATATCTTGTTTTAAAAATCATGAGTAGGTATTTCATCATGATTTTATTTGTTTATATGGGTCAGTAAAGTGGGAGTTTTTTTTTTACTGAAAACGTATTGTTCAAGCGCTAACTAAAGGCTTTTTCTGTCACTAAAATTAATAATATGTGGTTTCAAATGAGACTACAGAACGTAATTATAAATTACTTTTTTTTCTGGGTTACAAATAGTTTAAAAAACTGAAACAGAACCCGAAGCAAATATCTGAATTAAGTTTTACGCCTTTTTATAAAGATGTTTTTTATTCTAAGTTAGCCATTCAACAGCAATTTTAATTAAAATACATTTTAATTTTAAATTCAGACAATTTATTTACATTTTAATATGATCTAGTAATTTACTGTCAGCAAATATTTCATAAAGTTACTTGTTCGAAGTTTTTTCCTCTTTAATGAATAATAAACAGGAAAAAGTTGAACAATCTTTGAAACAAACAAGGAAAACTTCGTTGTTTCATTTGTTGAAATGTGTCTAATTGGATCTAAGAATAAAATTGAAATAAGTAAATATTTCAAATGAAAGCAAACTATTTGGCATACATCAAACGTAAAATAATTAAGTAATTTAATTAAAAAATTAACATTTAACTAATACGCATCGCATCAACTACTACTACTACTGTGATCTGGTTCTTCAGATAGTTTCTTAATATTCAAGTATTGTTTTTCTTGTTGGTAGAATACTGCAATCCACAAGGAGATGTCTACAATTGGCCGTGAATATTGTGATTATTAAAAATTAAATTAAAGATTATACGAATTACAATTAGTGCTTGTGGTGAAATGTGTACAAATCTATATAGGTGATTTTAGTTTAATTTCTGTGAAAAGTTAATTGGTGTAAATCGGAGTTGGATTTCTATTAAAGTAATTTTTTTCTTAAAAACATTTAAGATAGTTTTTGAGGTGAATAACTTTAAGTTTCTTAAACTTAAAATAGTAGGAAACATGTAATTAGGTCACATGTACTATATACTGTGTGGAAAAAGTATGGACTACGAAAGTTAGCTATAATTTGGGAAGCTTGAAATTTATTACCCAAAAACAGTTATATAAAAATGAAAACGTGATAAGTGTTAATATTTTATATTTTTAATAGAAGATTTGATTTCCAAATAGATACTATAAACATTATGTAAAATGTAAATACTATAATTTGTATAACAGAAAATTGTACCTCTGAGTGTACGATTAATAAATTACAATCTTCAAAGCCTAATCCATGTGACCGTTTAAAAAAATGAGTTCATCATTACAAGTAACTTCTTAAGTATGCATCTATTAAAAGAATAAAAACTTGATACTGAAGGAAGTATTTAATTTACTAACAGCCTCTTGCTGAAGCTGACTAGAGTTTATGATTTTCCCTCTCATAAAGATCTCTCATTAAATCAAACAAAATAGTACTTAGCTACCAGAATTTTACTGAGTTGTCTTTAAAGTTAAACAAAATTGATGTTTTAGAAATTTTAATCCAATTTCATTGTCAATGATTTAAAATTGATGTAAACCGTTTAGTTTTTTTTTATTTTCTTAAAACGTATAATCACTGATACGTTGTTTCAGTTATTAACTTCCAGTTTTATTGTTCTTTTGTGGTGAAAGGATTGACTTATGGTAAATCATACCTGATTTGCTCTTCAGTTTGATTTATCCAATTTTAGGTACAATTGAAGTAAATTTCTGTTTGATATAGTTACAAATAAACAGATTAAAAATAGATTTTTTCCCATTTTACTAAAATCAGGCAAGGAAAATTGAAAATGCATATATTTTATGTTATAAGCAGAGACACAAACCATTATAACTGATGTACAATCATGATTTATTTGTTTTATTATCTTTTGGATAAGATGTAAATTGCTGATTTAAGGCTAAAATCAACGAGAAGAAAGAACAGATTTAGTAGTGCGCAAGAACGTTGATTGATTTCCTATTTTTTCTCTTGACAGCTGCACTAGCAAAATGGCGACTTCTGAACTGAAATCTTATACGTTTTGCAGTTTTTCTAAATATGAATTTTTAGTTACAGTTAAACGTTGAAATGCGTCTTATAAATGATTTAATTGTGATCCTCCAAAGACAATAACATTCGTCGATGGTAAAATAAGTTTTAAAAGCCCGAATGTCTGTTGAAAAGTGAAGCGTACGAGAATTTTTCTGAAGAAAATTTATAAGTGTCAAGAAGTCTTCCCTGCTTAGTCTTAAAATATCTGTTAGGCAAGCCAGCTGCGAACTACCAATACCAGTGGTGACGGTGTAGAATGTTTTAATTAAACGCTTACATATGTATGTATAGTGTATACAGCTACTATAGGCTTTGGAGCCTACCGTCTGAGCTGTGTGTGCTGGTTTTGCAATCGAAATTTTGCAGTATAAAAATGAAGACTTACTTTATCATATTATGATTAGTGATGAATAAACATTCTATCACAGTGAAAAAGGGGCATAAATAATGTCCGTATTAGGGCGTCAGAAAATACCCATGAATTCTTACAATGCGAAAGGTTAAACGTTTTCGAGGCAATATCCCTACAGTAAGTTTACGGACCGTTCTTTTGTGTTGAAACAAGCGTAACAGGAGTTACTTACTTAGGATGCTAAGTACATATCAATTTTCTCAACTGCAAGTTGGACCAGAGAATTTTATTTGCCATAAAGTTGGTGCGTCTGCTAACTGTACGAGATTGGGTGAACGACGTTTTCCAAACGGTTGGATCAATCGTTATGAACCCGATGATAGAGCTTGTTTGCGGTGGCTTCCGAGGTCTCCCGATCTCACTTCATGTGATTACATTGGGGTGTTACATAGAATCTTGTGTATTTATCTCAACTACCTACTTCTCAACCCGATTCGAGGCATAGAATTGAACGAACAACATTTGTTTCCATTACTACAGACCCGGTGGTTAACGTATGGGACGAACCATCCTGTCGGTTGGATATATGCTATTTGAGAAAAGGTGCTCACATTAAACACTTGAAGCGAAAATGTAAGAGTTACTCTTTGATTTTATTTGTGATTCATCATAGTATGTCAAAGTTAGGAGATATTCAATTGCATTTATTATTTATATTTATAATAATAATAATAATAATTTAATATTAGATAAATTTTACATTCTTTTTAGTAACTCTTATTAAGAGGCCTGGTACTACTAAACATCTCAGCTCCGAATTTGAAATCTTGTACTGATACTGAATTTGAAATAGAATAGCCAGAGGTCAACAGGCAAAAGTTTTCCTACTAACCAGAAGAAACGTAAGTAAAGGATAGAAAAAGGGGTGAACAGTGACCGAGAGATGATCATATTTACAAAGGAATCGCCAATAAAGACAGACAAATCCGACTCAAGTAGTGTTTGAAGGAATGCTCGAGTTACCACCTGGAGGTATCCTTGTCTTCAGTAATTTCTTGGGAGATTAGAATATCTTTACCCAAAAAGATTAATGTATAAATTAAAAAAAAAAAAAAAATGAAACTTCATTCAACTTTATTTCCTTTTAATCAAAAAAGATTGTTATCGATACTACTGATATTTCCCGACATTTGTATTGAGGTTAAAATTTATCTTTTTCTCCATTTATTAAAAAGATAATAATAATTCAACATAAAGCTAAAACATCTCGTTTCTACGCTATCATATAATTCAGATACAAATATTCACGTGACTTTATTTTGGGGTGTTTGAATAAAAATAATATTTATCCCTATCGCTGCGATTAAGAATGAAAACTAATATTAGGTTGAGCGTAGAAGTAAAAATTCATTAAGTTAAAAAGTAAAAATAATTGATATGTTTTTTTTCAGTTTTTTCAGTTCACCAAACAAACTTGAAACATATGCGTGGAAATAAATAAAAATAATTAATAATTTATTAAAATAAAAAAAAATAAAATAAATAAAAAATAAATAAATTCTATGAAAATTTACGTAAAATATTTAACGAAAAAAAGTTTTATATGTATCTCACTTATGTCTAGGTTGTATTAGACATAATCATTATGTCAGTGTCCAATAAAAAAATTCTTATACTACTTATAAGAATTTTTTATAAGACTTATTTTTATAAGTCTTATAAGATTTTTTAAGTCTTTATAAGAATTTTTTATAAGACTTTTATAAGACTTATAAGACTTTTCTTATATTAAGTAAAAAAAAATCATAAATTTTTAATGACTGTAAATAGTGAATCATCAGATAAGTATCACTTTTTGTAAATTTCCACGGTCATCATTAGATTTTTAAAAAAAAATCAATGAAAAGTATCATCTTTGTATAAGATCTACTACACCAAATTTCAGTAAAAGCTTATACATATATATATATGCGAGTACATCTATATACGAATATAATGTGGTCATATTTTATCTATTTAATTAATTTTCTAATTATGAATATTTAATTGCCTATTAACTCTGTATTTTTATTACACAAGTTATCACATTATCGCTGTTTTAAAGCCGATAATAACTAAAACAATAGCTCTATTTATAAAGAACTATATAGTTAGGAATTATATATGTCTTAAACAGGTCTTCTTTCAGAGCATTTCACTTGTAAATATTAAATTTAATGTAGTAAATAAAAAAAAATTAAACGAAAAAAGAGCTCTTTTAAAAAAAAGTTAATATACGTATTACTTCATGTGAATTATGATTTAATTTACTTTATGTTAATGTATTTCGGAGTTTAATTACCACTCATACAATGTGTATTAAACACTTTTTTATTTATTCATTACCTACTTCATACACTTAAGTATTATGTACACACTCGCGCTAATAATTATACAACCGTGAACATATAATGTAATAAACGTCGGTAATATGTTGCAATATCTCGTAGGAGTTGACAAGGAACTGAAATTGACGACACAGGCAGTCAAGCAGGAAAGGAGTTAAGATAGCGAACTATTCTGTTTAACAGTAACATTGACTAGATTATTCTACCCCATTTAATGACTTACTAAAACGAGTCGCAAGCTGATATGACTTTATCTCTCCATTTCCCTTCACATAGAAAACAATGAACTACATAAAATAAACATAACTAAAATATTGCAATGAGGTTATGAGAACTTACGCAAATCATTAAACACTGATAAATTACTTTACAAACTGGGGGAATGATTATTTACTAAAAAAATATATATGCGAGTAGAATTTATGCAAGGATAGAACGTGTATGAACATGAAATTTATGGTCTATATTTGATGATCTATTCGAGTGAAAATTGACATGATTTTTCACACACACACACACACACACACACACACACACACACACACACACACACACACACACACACACACACACACACACACACACACACACACACACACACACACACACACACACACACACACACACACACATACACATACACACACACACACACACAGATATATATATATATATATATATATATATATATATACACACACAAATACATATGATTGTTGTTACGGTTTTTTATTATATTTTGAGTAAATTTACAAAAATTAATCAGAGGTTGAAATTCATAAATATGTGAATAAAAACAAGTAGCAATTAACAAATGTCTATTCAAATTAGATTTAAAACACTATTATGAGTACATCATAGAAAAAATATTTTAAAGAAGTCGTTGTGTTCTATTGAATTTTAAGAAATAATAACATAACATAAGGAGAATATAAGATGTAATGACTTATAACAACTTTGAACAACATGTGAACACGTTAACCTCTCTCTAATTTGTTCAGTCATGTAGTGATGATGGACTCTGTATTGCAACCTGAATCTACAAAATTTGGAGGTTTGGGGTTTTCCAGCAAAATCAAAGGACCCACCTATATTAGGAGTCGTTTAATAGCGAGCGAGTAAAGTAAAAACTTCATTTACATTATAACTTACCATATTAATTGCTTATGCAGGTCTACTTACCTGTATACCTTCTATGAACTACTTTGAAAAGAATAAAAGAGGTTAATTCTTTCAGATATTTATTACGAATGTTTAGAAGCAGTTTGAAAATTTTTATAAATTAAATCTATAATTTAGAATAATGTATAAATTAATCTTTAGAAAATTTTTTATTTTTTTCTGGCCAAAAGAAGGAGTTGATTCTTAAAATCCAGATCTCAGTAGTAGGTTTATTAAATCCGGTTTCAACTGACTATTTAAAGTATTTACAAAGCAGCAGAATTATTCTTAACATTCAATCAAGGCTTCTAATGTTCTTCAGGCTTGTTGTCATCTTGAGAACTTTAACTCTCCCTTCTATGTAGGCTAACTTTGAACATGTCACAATTATTGAGTTTGCAGTCCAGAGAAAGTTAGGTTAAATTACTTTGATTTTTTTCCTTTTTTACAGAGTTTCAGATTAGTAGGAAATAAAAAATAACCACGGTATCATCACTCAGTAGCGTAACGACGATTTCAGCGGACACTAAAAGTACTAAAATGTTTTATATGAGTACTAAAATGTTTTATATAACAAATTATTCAAAGGATTATCTTTAAACAATACATCAAAAATAAAATCTTGCCACTATCGCCAGTTTTATTGCCCATTGCAGAAGAGTTCATCGTAATTTGATCAGGAGCAGACAGAACTTGTCTTATTCTACTATCTTACCAAATCCTGCTCTGTCTTAACTGAGTCTCTAAAGCGCTAAAAGTTGTCATGACTTCCACAAAGTGTTTTAGCTTCAAAAGATTTCTTCCAAAATTTAACCTTCAGAAAGGTAGTAAAGAAAATCTTATTGTAACCTTTTTTCTAACTTCGGAATAGTGTTCTATGGATTATTTTCCGTAGTGGTGTTACAATGTTTCATTATCTTTTATCAAACTCTATTTTAGCTTCTCAGTTAGCTTAATGAATAATAAAATTAACAGAACATAAACATTACAATGCTTTACATTATTTGATACAACAACAAATAAAGAACTGAAAATATTTTATTGTCAGTTTTATAAAATAAATAATACGTATAAAACAATAAACATATTTAACATATTCATGTTAATTTAATGCGATCAAGTTGCCAGTCACAAAATAATTTCAATGTTATGTAGATACTTGTTTAAGTTTTAAATGAATAACAAATCCTTTTAATAGATTCACGAAAATCATACAAAATAATAATTATTGTTTACAGAAAAATTATTTCATTTGATTTAATTTTGTTTTTCAAGTCTTCAAAATTGCTTTCGTTTTAATAGCTACATATTCTTTTCAAAACCTTTTCTTGACAATGCTAGAAATATATCGGTATTTTATCTCATCCTGTTAATGAAAAATATTTTATCCTTTCTTTTTCTCCTGTTTGGAGCGAAAAGAAAAATTCCATTTCTTGGTAGTTTTCTAACTAAACAAAATTAGACTGATAAGTTTCTGCCTAGGATTGGTAGTTCTGAAATATATACAGTAAATATGGAATACTTCATCCCTTTGTTACTTGTTTTATATTCTTAAAGGTGGATAAAATGAAATGTATTTTTTTACAGAATGTGCTCAAACCATGTCAAAGTTTGAGTACATTTTATAAGTCAAGGTTTGAGTTCTCAATCGTCAAGTTCTACCTCTTCGGGTTCAGGAAATGTAGGGAAAATACCTGTTTTAGGCCCGTTTTAGCATATTAACAAAAATATGGAAAGAATCCCTTAAATCATCACACATGTTTCAGTAGTTTATGTTGAATCTATACACCTACCAAATTTTAGAGTTGTATTTATATTACTAAAATGCATCGTATTTTCGTAAAAAAAAAAACAGGCACTACCTTATGGATCTCACAGAATAGTTAGGAAAAATAAAAACAGTGAAGATGATAGAAAAACTAACCCGCAAATGAGGACAACAACCACTAGAGATGGACTCAGTGAACATGAACATGACTAAATTTAAATTATAATTATCTTAAATTAAATGTTATATTTATTGTGTTGTATTGTATTGTATGCTATGTTTTGTCTATTACAGAAAATTAATGTAATTTAATTTAAATAAAGAAAAAAAAAGGTTATAAAAGTATAATATCTTTATCATTTCATTATATAGATTTACTATAAATTATAAATTTGTGTAAAAGAAGAACTGAAGAAGGGTAACGGTCAAAAGCTGTTTAAAGGAAGCTATGCATTTATTTTTTCTCAAGTTCATCTTTTAAAGACGAATAAATAACTTCTTCATTGAAAGCTTCACAAGAAAGCCAGATCCCACACGAAATGTGGAGCTCAAAACCGATGATGATTTGTATCAGGCAGATCTTGTGAAGATGAAACCATATGCAAATAATAATAAAGGATATAAAAGTTTAATGACAAAAATAAATTGTTTTACCAAATTTGGCTTCGCGAAACCACTAAAAAAAGTACAATGACCGAAGCATCAAAGCTCTTAGCCAATTTTGAAAAAAATGAAAAGATGAAATAAAAACAGTAACTATTTTTACAGAATAGACGTAGGAG
Source organism: Lycorma delicatula (assembly GCF_047948215.1). Classification (NCBI taxonomy): domain Eukaryota; kingdom Metazoa; phylum Arthropoda; class Insecta; order Hemiptera; family Fulgoridae; genus Lycorma; species Lycorma delicatula. The sequence continues at coordinate 261,161,499 of NC_134455.1, read as the reverse complement.
TACGAAAAAATTTTAAGTCGATGAGAAAAAGTAAATATAAAACGGTGTTTGCCAAAGGGTATTTGCCAAACTGGACCTACGGTTTATGCCGTATTTACGGTTTTACGGTGTTTACGGTTCATGCCGTGAAGCCTGCAATATTTGTTACATAAATATTAAAAGACGGTAGAGGTGAGGTCATAAAAATGTCGTTTTATACTAAAGAATTAAATAAACCAAAGTAAGGTATTATAAAGTACGTATTTTTTATAAAGAAAATTTTAAAACGGAAAGGGAACCAAATGCTTGTACGATAAATGAGTATGATGCGAGTCACGATTCGTAGGTTGATAAAAAAAAGGATTATAAGCGGAAACGTTTATAAAATGTACCAACTTTTAAAGTTTAAGGAAAAAAAAGGAGCTTTCTGTTCGTAATTTAAAAAAAAAAAAATAACACTTAATATTAAACTGTATTGAGAATAAAATAAAAAAAAATTATAAAAAAATACTTGGTCTTTCCAACTGTCGTAAGACGAATAAAATCTTTAATCTGTCATTTGACCTTAACGGTTTGCGCTTCAGTAATGAGTAAAGGTTTTCCAAATCGCTTTATGAACAAAAAAAATATTTTTTTGAAGAAGTGTTTTCTAACAATGAAGGTATAAATTATTACATTTTAATAATAATGAAGAGGTTATTCCTCCCGAAGAATGTATGTATACCGAATTCACTTTGAAGATGAAAATTTGAAAACTGGAGACTGTTCATTTCGAACAAGACGATGGAATTTATTTAAGACACAAGATTCGAAGGGGTGTTCAGCTTATACCAGTTGCATTTTAAGAAAGAATGAAGTTGTTTACCTTTACTGACGAAGTCCTTCATGAGTACAAAGAGATTCATATGTATAAGAGATTCATATAAATTTGAATTTGGTCCGAAATTTATGAAAATTATTAAGAAGCTTTTTTCAGCACAGAAAAAAACCTGGCAGAGGGATAAGGACGCCTTTGGTTTTTGAAGAGACAAGAAGAACTGATTACAGGTTCTTTGATGATCCAACTAACTTTGTGAAAAATCTGTTTTGAAGATAAATTCAAAGATGCCGATCATCATAATGAAATAAATTCGAAATCAAACTACTACGAGAACTAAAAGTTATAAAAGGAGATATGGATTTATCTTAGTATTATTTTTCATGATAATTCTGAACAAAGGGGCTCAATATATGCTCCGATACAGATGGATCTGTTTGATAAAACCCTGAAGGATAATATGCTCTTAATGAGTGTCACATTTGTAATTTAGGCTGTGTAGAAGACATGAAGAGGCTGTTAATTTGAATGATTGTAAGAAGCGTATTGATGAACGAAGAGAGAGCGATACCGAAAAATTTACGACAGAAAAGTGCTTCAACTTGATCAGGACAAAAATTCTCAACAATACTGATACCATTTTCATAATTATAAACTGATAAATGTTGTCGATAATCATGATACGAATGAAGTAAACAAGGGGCAAGCGCATTGCATAAATGGCAAGCGTTTACCGAAGGTAACAATTCTAAGAGAGAAAACGGTGTATTAACTGTTCTCGCAAAAATCTCTACGTAAACAAAGCTGTCAATTAGTGCTGGTAGAAATACATATACCAGGGTAACAGTATTGTGAAACAGGAACCAGACTTCAAGACTGCTTGAAAAGAGGTGACTAAATCCTACCAGTAAAGGGTATTAAATCCGCTGAACGTTGCACAAAAGGAGCACGATATCGCATATTTTAAGTACTAAGATTCGAATAATAGGCTTGAAGCGGGTAGAAATATTTGCAGAAAGAGCTCGGGAAAGAGTAGTCTTCTGACACTAGTATTGATAAAAAAGCTGCGGCTTGGGCATTAACCAATTTTAAAGCAAAGAGCATATTTGACGGAAAAATTCGTAAATTCACAAAATAAGAGATATTTTAAAATCGTATCATCTTGCCGTATAAAAGTAAATGTAAAAGTTTGACTAAACACACAGAGCAATAAATATTCATTCTGCTACTAATCAAATAAATGTACCACAAGTGGTTATTTGAATTGAAGATATCAAGAATATTTGATATTTGTTACCTTTGCACGATTGCATTAATTCTCATCCGTTAAGCGATTTAGATAAATAGTTGATCATATTGCCATTCAATCGGTTCATTTGAGTAGGCCATTGAATTTGTATGTAATGAGTTATGTAATTTCGCTATTGACAATCACCATCTGATTTTTTTTTAATAAAATTTCCTCATTTCCAATTTCACTTAAGCCTGTAAAAGCATATAAGTGTGATAGGATGTTTAATATTCCTAATTCATGTCATTTTCTTATTATGTTGGACCCCTATTTTCAACTATAAAAAGGGCAAATATTACATAGGCAAATGCAGTATACAAAGACAGTATACACTCACAGCTCTAGCATCCGTTTAATATATATATTTATTTATTTATTGAAAAAAAAGAAACACACACACACATATATATATATATATATATATATATATATATATGCTTAAAAAAAATATCACTAAGTTTTAAGGAGTAACTTTCTTCTTCTGTAAGTTACTTATCCAGTACTAATAATTGTTTAAATAAAATGAAGAAGAAATAAATTACTATTTTTATTAATAAATTAGAAATACCAATATAAATAGTAGAAAATTAACTGCCATGAATATGTAATGTTGTACAAAACTAGTCGATTCATAATTGACTAATTAGTACTTACTTTTTTTACCTCTGATTATCTTACATCTTATAGAATGTTTTTAATTTCTGATGACTTTCCATTGAGAATAATGAAACGTTCACACCATACCGCTGGAATAAATAAAATTAGTGAACGTAAAAAGAAAAACTACACTACGTTAAATCTGTTACTACAACTATGCGTTTTAAATGGAAGCTTTCTTTTCTCCAAAGTATGTCTAGTTAATAAATTTAATTATTTAAAAATATTGGTTGATTAAGAGGATTGATCTATTTTCTCTATCTGAAATCGAATTTGAAATTATGTTTTGACTTAACTAACAAAATTAAAAATGTTTCATAATTAATCAACATATTTTGATTGAATAATATGAAAATTATTTCGCTCTGTAAAAGCAAATATTAACTAATTAACTAATGTTTTTATAGTATAGTTTACATGACTTGTTTTATATCTTTGATAAACTTAATAAACTTTCATCTTCAGTGATAGTATTTACGGATATCCATTATTTGAAGGCATATATAACTTCTTTTGCGGGTAACTATAATTTAAAGGAAAACATTTAAAACTTTGTGATATTGTTTTTAATTGATTAAGAAATATATTGTACAATGGGCATATTAAAATAGTCGACGTATTAATATTATTTATGTTATAGTAGACAGTTATAAGGGAGAAATTATTATGGTTACCATATTTTTATTTTATGAAGACATTAAAATAATCTGAAATAAAAGTTTAGTTCCTTTTTAAAATATTTCAGTCACCTCTTGTAAACCTTAGGAATAACCCCTCAAGTCATTTCATTAAATGATTTGATGAACAGCACGTGTGTGTGCTGTATTCGGCAAGTTCTGACTTTGCCACCCCATATCAAATCTAGGTATGAAATTTAATAAAAATTGAATTGCTATGACAATTAAATAAAATCTAAATCAATTAATAAAAACTGAAATATTCTGATATTCCAATGGTTTACTTTTTAAATTTCAAATTTTGAGCGCGAGTAATGTCGAAGTGATCCGTCCTTCATCTCCACAGTACCTTAAATCATGAAAGCCCAACGTGCCTACAATGGAAATAAAATTAATTATTCCAGAAATCTAGACGAATGAACTATATTGTTTTCACAATCCTCTTAGTATCATAGTATTCCTCTTAGTGTCTTAATTTTCACAGTCCTGACGTAATAGTTGAAAATCTTTTTTCATGAAATGAAAAACCGAAAACAAGTCAATTAATATTCATTTAACATTTTAACAAAAAATAATGAAATCTTTATTTTAAGGCGGTATCCTAACAGGCAAGATAACGTTTCATCTGTGAAGATAAATATTTATAGTATATTTCTCAATAATATGTATTTCTGTAAAAGTAATAATTAAGTATGCACTTAATCAGAATAATTAATACTTAAAAACAAAATTAAATTAAATTTCTAGTGATATTTGAACAAAATTTTCTAACATTTTTCCTGCCTCTTGTTTAGACGAACCGTTCTTTTTCCATGATTTACTCGCTCAGGTTAAATATTTAAATAAATTATAAATTAAAGCAGTGAAAAAGTAAAGATTATAGAATACAAGCACATGCTAAAAATTTGCAGATATGTTTGAAATTTGACTAAGCTGTATAGAAATTTTATTAATATGAAGTTAAAAAAAATTGTTAAATTTTTTAATAGTTTTTGAGGAATCGTTAGTGTGAAATTGAGAACTACTCTTTACCTCCGGAATTACAATAAATTATTTTTCTACCAAATTAGTCACTAAAGGTTTTTATCAGTCAAATAAAATTAAATATTGTCGCATCCTAATAATTAAGTCTGCAATAAAAGGAATTAACAGATAATTAAAACTAACAGTGTTAAATAAAAATTAACTTAAATATAAATTAATTTTAAGAGTACAAAAAATTAAAATATAGTTAATTTTTTATTTTTATCATAAAAGTTTCTTATGACATTAAAAGGAAGTAGAAAAAATCAATTGTGTCAGTATTCATTGTCTATATTAAACTAATGATTAGTTACCGTGTATTCATTAAAAAAACAGTCTCATAAATTTCGGGTTTGCTTTGATGTTTCAGATCATAGATTACATTACAACATAGTGGCGCCGGTTTGAAAAGGCCATTATAGGCGGAGTAACACAATCCCCTAACAACATTATCGCCTTTAATTACATTCTGCCTCGGAGTTATGATTTACTTCAGCAGTCCTTGTTCAGCCATTGTGGACAATTTGTTACGGTTGTTAAACTCTACATTCGAAGACTGTATATATGTACTGTATGCATGATTGTATATACACGTATATTTACATCAGTCTTTGTCTTTGTGTTATTAATACAAGTACATACGAGTATGTAAATACGCGTACATACATAATTCACCCCCCGCACACACACACACACACACACACACACACACACACACACACACGCACGCACACACACACACACACACACACACACACACACACAAGTTAAACACATTGCTTAGGGATATTTGAAAGATATATAAGGAAATATGAACAGATATTTATACGTAATCATTACTTCAGTTTCTATATTACTACCATTTAAAATTAGTTATAATTTTAAATCAAGGTTAAAAATATGTGCTCCGTTACTAAAGAAGGAAAATTTATTTTATTTATAAATCTAAAAAAATATTAACATTTCTGCAGTAAGTAGTAAATTTTCACCACCTATCATAGAGCATTTTGCTGAAGTCTATTATGTTTAACCAGTAACATGAAAATACTGTATCTAAAACATGCAACCTTTTGTTAATAAAAATCTATATAGAATATTCTTCTGAAAAGTATTTAGGATCCAAAACAATAACAAAAATTGAACTACGTAAGTTCCCGCAAACGATAGGAAATGGAAATGGTAGACAGAAGTAGATTACACGCTGTTATATCTTCGACAAATATTTTATTGAAGCGTGTATAGTTTGTCTTACTTATTATATGCAGCTTTCGTTTTCATTAAAAAAACTGAAAGCAGAATAGCAGAATAACGATTTTACAGATATGTGACTCTTCCTTTCTTATGAGCTTTGGGGGGTTACGTCATGTCTTTCCTATACATTTTGTCGATTGAATTTGTTTATTTTTACATTACACTCATGAAAAATATGAAAGCTGAAGCAACAGTTTTCTAAAGAATAAATTCATTATAAAACTTTACACCATGTCAAGGTGTGCTATTGTGGAATGGTATTATAGTGAAGTATAGACTTAATACGGTTGTTAAATGGTAAAACTAAGAATGATAATGATAGGGTTTTATATTTCTGCGAAGAATGAAAGCTTCAGCGATTGAGCTTTTTGTGTTTTAGTAAGTAAATTGATTTAATTAAAGATTTTAAAATAATATCTTAAAATAGTGGTTTTCAAACCAGTATTATTAGGTATTGTTTTAGTGAGGTTGGATGAGGCTGAAGAGGATTTCCTTAATTTGAAATCAGTGCGGCAGACAGTGGATGAAATTAGGTGCAGGCAGAATTTATAGGAAAAATATGTGAATACGGTAATACCGGTAGAGATAAATCAGGGGTCGAAACTTTTTTATATTTAATCAGGAGAAAGAGGGAAGAAACATACCCATTAGGAGTATCGGACATGATGTAAGATAGTTAAACAAACATAATACGACTGGAAGTACCGTAAAAGAAGATAGAAAAGGTACGCAATTCTTAAGTTTTTTAGGAAATTTAACATTGATCAAACAAGAAAACATTATTAAGAAGCTAACGCAAAATGCACAATCTTGTATAAAATTGGAAAACTGTGTATTTTAGCAACTCACAGCATGATTTTTTAAGCATCATTTTTTAAGCTAAAAATTTCTGAAGTTTTGCAAAATGGTTGGTTTTTTAATAAAATAGCTTTAAATATTATGTTGAATCAGAGGCTGGATTTCTCTTTTTTTTGGGTTACTGGGTTGGTGGATGTGGCAGTGCTAATATACTACAAAATTCCCTATACGACAGATGATAGGCTGGGTAAGGGTGTAAGGGGTCTGGGCTAATATCAATTCTCCTCAAAGCTAAAAACAGCAATGCTCCTGCAACGGATGGAATTCCAGTGGAGTTTTTGAAGGCGAGCCTAATAAGTACTTACAGATATTATTCAATTGAAAAATTGTATTGTTTGCTTATCGACTTTCGGTATTCGACAAAACTGACCTTAATGATCTGTTTTACATACTTTATGAGATGGGTATTCATTTTAAATTTGTAAATTAATTGCAAAAATAGTACAAGAACAGAAGGCCTGTAATTTCGTGTGCTAGGAGTATATACGAACTTTACCACTGTTTGAGAGCTAAATCAAGGTTTTTTGACATCTCCTAGTCCGTCATCCTTGATTATAAATGATGCAATGGATTATGGTGAAGAGGGGTTTAAATTCGTAGTATAAATATAAGAATTAATATAAATGTTAGCATCTACGCCTAAGACATTCTAAAAAAAATTGGTTATGAATTTGAAGAATAATTGTGAAAAGTTGAGGATAACAATAAATTTGTTCAAAAGGAAGGTAGATTAGCAATATATAGTATTTGTAATAGAAAATAATTATAGATAATTAGGCTTAAGACACTTTTGTATTTTGGAAACAGGTAAAATAATGTTTGTTATATTGGTAGTTTAATTTGGTATAAACTCAATTCAGAATAGATTTAGAATTAAAAATGGAATACCGGTAAAAACGAGATGGGAAATGTTTAATTCAATTACAAGGGCACTTGTAATTATGGGAAGGGGATTGAGTTTGGAAATATCACATTTGGGAAGATTTAGAGGATTTTTAGACACTTTTTATAAAATGTTATTTTATTTATCAAAGAATGCGCTAAATTCTGTTTTATACTTGTTTTATATTAAAGAGCAATGTTGTTTTTGGCAGTCGTTATTTTTAATTTTTTATATTATATTTATTTTTAATAATTATTATAAATATTTATTCAGAGTATCAAATCTTCCTAAACACAGATTTTCTGGTTTTTAAAAAAATGATAGACAATGAAATGAGGCTGTATAAGTAGGTAGTGGGTGAATAAGACTAAAAGATATGAATCGTCAGGTAAATAAAGAAGCGAATGGCGTAATGCAAAGGAGAGAGTAATTGGATTGTCTAAGACCGATGCTAAACGACCTGAACTGGCAATTTAAAATTGTTATTTTAATTTTTAATAGTTATTTGTTGCGTAAATAATTTATTTTAGATAACACACACACACACACACACAATATATATATATATATATATATATATATATATATATATATATATATATAATTATAATCCAAAACAACTATAACAATAATTATTAATTCAAAGTTAATTAAATTAATAGTTACTGACACAACAATCTGTAGTGCTTGGTAATAAATGTGATTTCGTGAATTATCCTGGACCGATTTCTTTCAATACGGTTCTTCGAGTTACAAAAACAGTCTTCTCAATTCACTGAACTTACTACACAGTTGTAGTAATACAATAATCAAATGTAATATTTCAGTTTATTCATCACAACAAACTATACTCACAAATAACCTCATTAAAAATTTGCTATAACACGCCCGGAGAAAAAATAAAAAAAATTTTTTTTAAATTTTTTTAAAATGAAATTACATAAAATTTTATTTCATTAATGACTTCTGATATTTTTTTAATTTTTATTGTTATTACTGAATTATTATTTATCGTAAATTTTACAATGGCAGGTTAATAATTATTTAATAAATCAATATAATTAAATAAAAAAAAAGTCTGATTTGAACCTATGTGCCTTACCCTTGTAAGATCCAAATATTTCATTAATTAGAATTTTATTTGGCTATAACTCTGGAACCAATGAAAATAAGTACCACTTATATGTCGTTAGAAAGCTTTCAATGAGGGCTTATTACTGTAGTTAAGAAAAAGTCCAAATCAAAATTTGTTTGGATACAGAATTTTTCGCGATCACAATACTTCCTTTACTTAGTACAAGGAAGTAAAAACGAAGCCAAATTATCATTTAAAAGTAGAATTTCTTCTATTATTACGTTACATTAAAACATATATTTGAAAAGAAGACATCACTGTTTTTAACGATGCTAAAGATTATTATTTATTGTAAAAAAGGATAAAGTTTTAGTTTTATTCTCTCAAAACCCCTTTTCCAGAAATAGAAATTGTTTCGCCATGTAATGCAAACCGATTAATTCATTAGAGCTATTAATAACTTAGTACTTAAATAGAATAATATCAAATTAAATCGTATTTCTGTGACGCAAATATCCTAGAAAATACCATAATGTAGCTTTTCTATTTTATTTTGAAATAAAGATAAATAGTATAAACATTTCGATTGGTGTACACTGTTAAATTGAAAGATCTTAAAACACATACAAATTAGAAAAATAAATATATATTCATTTATAAAATAAATATATATATTCATTTATAAAATAAATAAAAAATTAATAAATAATTTTTCATTTTTGATCAGGCATAATTTTGAGGATAAATAATAGTTAATAATTCTGTAATAAAAAAATATATAATTATTGAAATATAAAGGTTGCAATAGTTTTTTTTTATCTACCCTTAGCTGAAACCTGTATTATACGGTTACAATGTCAATATATAAATGGTCTTTGATGGCGCGGGGTACACACAAGTACAAGCTCGTGCACTGTTGTGCGCACACACACACTCGTACAAGGATGATTTGATATAAAAAGTTAATTTTATAAATAAACTAAATCGTTGCAGAATTTCTATAAAACTTTCTCTTATAATTCGCTTATATATACTCAACATTTCCCCACCTACATTAAATCTCAATTCCACTGCCTTGACAACACAGAACAAATTTTTTACTGAAGACTGTCGAGACCCTAAGGCTATATGATTTTATCCTTCAAGAAAATCAGTTTTTGAGAAACTTATATCTTACCCTCCGGGAGCAATTTTACGCTCTGCTACCTTGGGTTCGATTTAAATTGGGATGTAATTTTCGATATATTTTATGGTCAGATTTTTACTATTATAATTAAATTAATAACAAACATATTTTTAACCGAATTAAAGAAAGTTCTCAATTCAATTAAATTCTCAATTACGTATTTAATTTTTTTTTTTTAATTTTTATTATGACATTCGAAAAATATCGGAATATATTTTAACATGAAAGTCGTTGTCAATGAAATGATAAATAAAAAAATAATGCTAGACCGTTGCCTGGAATCGGAGCCAAGAATACATAATTAGAAACAACTATACCGACTGGCCAATCAGTATTACGTTGTTTTAGCCTTACTCTTTACCAAGTAGAACAATTTTAATGAGACATTTTTTAAATTTTGAGTAATTTCCCTATGTGATCGTATTTAAAGATTTTTTAAAATAAATTAATTAAAATAATATTTAACGTAAACTTATATTGTTTACGTATAAGATTTGAAATTTAAAAAAATTGAAATTTTCATCGCATAATATTTGAATTTTAATGCTTATTGATATGTTTTCTGATTTTATTCTGATATACAGAAAATGCTTCCCTGAAAATTCGAGCCTTTATCGGTGAACTTAGAACAAGAAAAGAATACATAATCCTCCGTTCCAAAAAGCTTTAGCTCATCCTAGTTAAACTCCTTACCGCGTTACTCTAAATTTGTTTCGTTTTCCTATTTTGATCAAGATATATATTTCTTGCATTCAGTGACAATAGGTATTTTAATATGACGCCGATCACTCAAAGCCGAAATTTAAATTTTAATGTGTTATTTTTTAAGCAATTTTATTATTATTTCATATATTCATTTATTTTTAAAGCTAAATATTCCGCTGTTAGTAATATGATATGAAATGATGTTTAAGAAAAAATAACTGTAATAAAGAACACTTTTAGAGAACCTATTGTTAAAAAAAAAATTGTAATATAAAATAATTAATGCGTTTGTTTTATAATACCGGTACTTGTTTCAAACTGAACCTCGTATAACACTGTTTACAGGCAATGTCAAACTAGTAACAATAAGAAGTGTGTTTTAAAATTAAAATAAAATTGCGTGTGTGATATTTTTAACCGTTGCTCTAAAAATACAAAGTAAACAGTTAATTAAAAAAAAAAAAAACAATTGATTTTTATTGAATTTCGTAAATCTTTACATCACTTTGTACAGAAGGTGTGAAATACATTATTTCGGTTTTAAAGTTTTACGGCACATTAATCCTTACTAATGAACTTTCTTACAAGAAAGTAAAATAATTTAGCCGCTGAAAGAAACAGCTTATATATTTAAATAAATGCGTTCATTTTCTCTATACTTAACAGAATGTATAAAATAGAAATCTATTTTAATACAATTTTGATGTAAAAATACGATAAAAATTAAATTAGAATTTAATTATAAAAAATGTTATAATTTAATTTGAATGATAGAATGATAAATTTAATAATAATGTTTAAACACACTTTATCATGATTGTTTGATAAAATAACATTTTGATGATTTTGAATTTTTAAACCAAACTTAAATATTTGAAACACTACAGTGAAGCTGCACAATACTGCACTGGCACATATACTTAAAAATAATGTTCCAAAATGCTGCCTTCAATTTATAATTATAAGTAGTCCCAAATAAAAATAATTAATTAATTTAAATTCTCGCTTATGACATTTATTCAATAGCAATGTAACTATTTTTAACTGAATTAGAATAAAAATTTTATTAAAGAGATAATAAAATGTAAAGAATTAAATACAGCTCGAGCATGAGAAAAAATTAAATAGTTAAAAGTAAATAATTTTCTCTTTTCTCCGATTGAAGAAAAAGGAAAAGATAATTAAATTAAAAGTAAATTTAAATAATAAAGTAAAAGTATCAGTAAGATTTAATTGATTTTTATGAATATTATTATTACATTTTAGCCTATTCTTTATAAATAATTAAAGTTTATTAATTTGGAAGAATAAATTGTGTATTCAATTTATAAAAAAATATGAATTCTATAACAGAATACTACAGAGAAGAAAGGTGACACTTTTGGTGTTGTACCTTAAATGATGTATAGATAACGTGTATAACTTTTCTTCAAAATCTATTACAACTATAAAACTGTTTTAGACAGCCATAACGCCATGAAAAATTGTTCATGGCGTTTATTTCAGAATTGTAGTTACAATTTGGAAATAAATTTTTAAAAAATCGGATTTAGTTACCTATCACCAACGCTAAGCAGTACCCCTTACAAGATACTCTTTCTTTTCTAAATGCTAGTACGGGATTTCATGGTTCTCATTCACTAGCTGCTACTCAAAGGATGTTCCTGATAATATGACTGTTATACAACCAGTTTCATCAATAATTTCTAGGGATCGTAGATTTCTGAAACTGTTCATTTTAATAAACAGAAATGTGGCAACGAAGTGATGACTTGTTCTGTGATAATTAAATTTGAATCTGTAATAGCAGCTTCCATGAATGAGATTAAATGCAAAATAAGATCCTTCGACGTATTTCTAGATGCCGACTTTGGGAAGTCGGGTAATCAGAAGCTGAAATTGAGAAAGAAAAGAAATGTCCATAATATGAGTTGAATACTCTACAGCAAAAACCCGTATAAATATTTCTGCCCAATCTTCTGTAAATACATTTTCATCTCAGAAGAAATTTAGTTAAGAAAATAAAGGAGTATGATTTTATTTAACCCGTAAATATCAAAATAAAGATGCAACGACGTGAAAAGTATTGGTTGGAACAGTCTGGTATTAAAAAATAAGAGCTGTAACTAAGATTCACCCTCTTAGGTCGATGGAAAATATTGCGACTGTGACCGATGCAAAAAGAATTAGAAGAAAATAAAACATAGTCACAAATGACATAGTTCACGGCTTAGAATAAAAGCATAATTTTATAATCAAAGAAGAAATGAACCTATTCCAGATCTTTTAGAAGAAAGAAAAACGTTTGGTAATTTTAGGCAATCATGGACGTAATATAACATCAGTAATGAGGCTTATAAGAAATTTGAAGTCAATGTGAAATATACTTAGGAACTAATATGGAAAAAATTGAGAATAAAATGAAAAATAATTTTGGGGTTAAAAAATTAATCGGAAAGGACTAATAGAAGCATGAATGACTGCAATCGTGCTATGTTCAAACCGGATGACAATATTTCTGAACATATAAATCAAGCAATAACCACTTTTAATTTTACAAGAACGTTAGCATTTACTGTTTCTTATAGATATGACCTATGCAGCCAAACCTTAGTAAATGAAAAACACAAAAGTCACAAACCCGTAAATCCGTGGTAAGGTATCTTAATCTTTGAATATGTGCCTTATCAAAACAGATGTACTTTATTAGATATGTCACGGATTCTATGTCAGTCAGTTAGGTAAAAAGCACTAACACTACTTCTGCCACACCTGTATACGTATGTGGTGAATTTTAACCAGTAAACTAGAGGAACAGCAAGTCTTCAATCACAGCGATTATTCATTACTTTGCATCAGGTAATATAGTCATATAGAGACGCAGGAATTTATATAGAGATGCAGGGCCAAATAGAGTTGATTTTTTGGGATAAAAGCCCTCTGGTGCCTGTCATAATATGATTACAATCGATGAGGATTATTTAGATGAGTCGGGGAGGAGATGTGCCACTGTAACTGCAAATATTTCTTTGAATCTAAGGCCTCACTTCAGTAATCTCATTTATGCGGATTAGTGAATTATCTATTACCTTTAACATCTTTTCATATTTACAAAAACGAATCAATCACGATAAATTAAACTTTAGCAATAAATTAAAGTTTTGTATAAAGACAAGGCGGTTATGCGGCAGTGACTAATGATTTGGGAAGGATGATGTCTGGTAAGAAGTTTAGGACTAATAACCTGTTGCGTTCAATGACAGAACTTTAACAAATAACTTCTGAGTCGTGGATATTAATATTAGAAATAGTAAATAGGATTGATGAGCTGCAGGTTCACACTTATTCAGTGAAGGAAATAACGGAATATTTTGTGTTACTGTACACTATTTCAATACTTACAATATCCACGTGCAAAGTCTTAATAGCATTGTATTTTTCAGACAGATTTTTCCATTTTAGCAGAACCGGTTTCCGCCTTATGAACCTATGTATGTAGTTGCCAAAACCTACGTTGAGCTACTAACAGGCCATGTATTCATGTATTGTGAAATTTTGAATCTTTATTTTGAGCGCTAATGCTTGAGGTAATGTTCTAACCTAACCTGAGACGGAATTTTTTTTTTTGCATGATCATAAACTAGTCAAATTATAGAAATATTCCTGAAAAATATTACTTCCTTCTAGAAACGAAAAAATCAAAAGCGCGATTAAAAATGAAGAATATTTATTACTTGTCGAATATGTCCAAGAAAATTGATTTTAATTGTTTGATGAATTCACTTGGTTTTATTCACAATTTAAACACACTGACACGCATGACTAATTGCTCAGATTTCTTGATAGGTTATTTAATTACTAACTATGAAATCGATTTCCTAATACACATACAGGGATCATTTTAGTCGTTTTATTTGATCCTACAGCCCAGATATTTTGTCTTCCATCCGATTTAAATATGCTTAAAAATACAGTTAATTGAATTTCTAAACGAACATATTAAATGTATTGAAAGGAAAATTTAAATCATACTTAAGAATTGATTCGACAGTGATTTTTAACTGTGACCAAATCATTTTTGTTGTCAGTAATTAAGATGAGTTCATACGTTTATTACCATCTGGGTAAGGAACACTTCCTGAAACAGTATCTACAAGAATCACATCTGCAACGAGTTTCAAAATAAAACCATTGTTAAGAAAACTAAGATAGAATGAACGATTTAGAAACAATGGTAGAAGAAATCGTCAATCAAAATCTTTCTAATTACCTGAGAATGTGTATTCAAAAGTACTGCATATTAAATAATTTTTACAAAAATACATTACGACGAAATAACAGACTGAATTCCAAATAAAACATCACATGAATAACATAATAAGCAGGTAATCTATATATATATATATATATATATATATATATATAAAAATGTTAAGTTCGTTTGTGTACGCTTCAAAAACTCAAAATGTTCTGCACCGATTGAGCTCAAATTTTAGCACGATATAACCCGCATCAAAGATTGATTTCATCTATTTTTAATAAATCTATCTATCTATTTTTAATTTGTACATCTTTAATTTGGAAATGCAAACAAAGGAAAACCAATCAGATCAATGCAAGATGGCCGCTGTCAAACACTACGACCAAATTTCATTGAATTATATTTAACAGCTAAAACATCTGTATTTTATTTTTAAAAAACACGATAAAAAAAAATTAGCACGGTATATAACCCGCATCAAATATTGTTTTTATCTATTTTTAATAAATCTATCTATCTATTTTTAATTTGCACAGTTTTTTAATAAATAAGAGGCTAATAAATCAGATGGAAATGTAAACAAAGGAAAACCAATCAGATCAATGCAAGATGGTCGCTGTCAAACACAACGACCAATCACAAAGAGCCCGAATGGCCGTTGCCAATGTAAACAAAATCACAACTGATTAAGTAACAAATTTCTTTGAATTATATTTAACAGCTAAATCATCTGTATTTTATTAAAAAAAAAAAAAAAAAAAAAACACCAAAACAAAAAAAAAGCCACCAAGAAGGATGACTTACAGTAAATAAATTAAAACACCCAACTTTCTTATAGCCCAAATAGACTTAAGACTATGCAAACAAAAAAAAGTCGAAATAACCAAATACACAGAGAATAATATCCCTATATAATGACCAAAAATCCTTTGTTAGGTTATTTTTTTACATATATATGACCAAATAATCGTTTTTTGGTCATTTAGCGTTCTTTGCTATTTAAAAGCAAAGAAAAAAATTCACAAATAGTAACACTGAAACCACACAACTAAGTATTCGTTTTTTTTGTTTTTTTCTAACCTACGAAACCACCGTTATGCATTGCTTCAGATGATGATATGAATGATTTATAGCGTATGAAAATGCCATGCCTGACCGGGATTCCAACTCGGAACCACCGGATTAAAGTCCGAGACGTTACCACTCGCGCCACGGAGGCCGGCAAACATATTCGTTAAGAGCCGAATAAAAACACGACTTACCAATATAGCGTTGTGTGTCAAACCAATTTTATACGGACTATAATTACTTTTAATACGAGAAACCCTTTGCAATGATTGAACATTAACTTAAACTTCGTCAAATATTATTCCTTTTGAACTAAGCCACATTTTGATCATTGTTTTTCTATAACACGGCTGGAATTCTTTTCGTTTAATGATAGAAGCGTTGTCGAAGACAATAAACGAATTCTCTTCCAAAGGACATAATACACCGCTAAACTATTTCTAAATAATTCAAATTCGTGTAATTTTTTTACGAATCGCGTTTTTATCAAAATCTCACCTTTTTCTCAATTGACCGGGGTTTTGTTTTGTTTGCGGGGTTTTGTTTTCTTTGGAGACCGTAATTCATTAGTAGATTCATACTTGAGAATCACATTGTACACTGAAGCAGCACAACTTCTACTTAGGTTAGCAGTTTATTAACATCTGAAATCAACGCCGTTTGATTATTCTGTAATTTGTAAGCATTACTCTGCTTTTGTAAGCATTTAAAATGATGTGTTTTTTCGCACAACTTAGGGGCTTTTTTTCGCAGCCCACAAATTTTATATATAAAAATGTTAAGTTCGTTTGTGTACGCTTCAAAAACTCAAAATGTTCTGCACCGATTGAGCTCAAATTTTAGCACGATATATAACCTACATCAAAGATTGTTTTTATATATTTTTCGCATCAGTCACATACCCGCGACAGCGAGAAAACAGTTTTTTTAACGGTCAGTTATGTACCAGTGACCGCGCCATCTGCCGCAAGCGAGGGGAACACTCGCCATATTAGCTAAGGACAACTGCAGTCACATGTGAAACAATACCTGTTCCCAATTACATTGTTTATTAACAAAAAAAAAAAACGTATCCATTTGAATCTGATTCAGATTACTATACAATCTGAATTAAATATTCACTTTAATCGAGGTACTTTTGTGTGATCGTGTCGTGATTGAGCTGCGCCTTTCACCAAGCTCTGAATTTATTAGAAAACGACCAAATGCAAAAGTGGGATATTTGTATTAATGACGCGTGCAACACTGCACATCCAAACCAAATTCGCGCATTATTTACAATTATATTAACCGCTTGCTTCCCTTCATCTCCCACAGAATTACGGGAAAGATATCGATTGCATATGGCTTAGGATATTTTGCATAGAGTACGCCTAGAAAATACCAATATGACCATGGAATTTACCGAAGGCATTTACAACGAAGCATTAAGAAATATTGAAGACAAGTGCTTAGCTACTGCAAATAAAGTTGTTAGTCAATTGGGAATCCCAGCACCCACCTGAGCTGCGATTGCTTCATTTGATGTGGATTTACGCCGTGAACAGAGTTACAACATTGGTGATCTTCAGTCATATGTCCAATCAAACATTCCCAAATTAACGCGTGAACAGAAATGTATTTATGATCGCATAATGCAAATGATAAATGACGGAGTTGGGGGGACCTTCTTCTTGGATGCGCCAGAAGGAACTGGGAAACATTCCTCGTTAGATTGATTCTAGCAACGGTTCGATCAAAAAATGACAATTATCCTGTTACGGAATATTAATCAGCCAAAACTCTGCAACGGCACGCGACTTGCAGTTAAGAAATTGATGAATAACGTAGTGGAAGCAACGATTTTAACGGGGCCTTTCAAAGGTGAAGATGTCCTCATTCCTCGAATACCCATGATCCCGACCGTTACACCATTTTAATTTAAAGATTGCAATTCCCAATTCAATTGGCATTTGCAATCACAATCAATAAAGCTCAAGGTCAATCTTTAGAATTGTGTGGTTTAGATTTAGATGCGAATTGGTTCTCACATGGGCGACTGTATGTTGCGTGTTCCCGAGTCGGCAAACCAGATAGCCTTTATATCTACGCAGACAGTGGAAAAACAAAAAAATATTGTATATCCACAAGTATTGCAAAATTAAACTTCTATGAAACGTATGCTTTGTTTTATTTCTCATTTCTCATCCATGCAACCACAATGTGCCACAGCGAAGTGTGGCGGGTAGAGCTAGTTAATTATAAAAAATAAAATAATAATAATAATACTCATAATAATTTCTGAGAACTTTAATTTGAATTTTCTAATTAGCATCGTTAATTTTGTCCCTGAACCAAACATTGGGTCCTTTTACAAAGATCTCTATTGTTTGTTTATTGTTCCTTCCCGCATGACATTCAAGAGGACGTTAAAGCAATCAATATACTTAACAAGAGTAAATATTTAACATTTAAAAACACGACTGTCAAAAAAAAAAAACAAAAACACTGCTGTTTCTGTTCTGGTTTGGTTCTATCATGATTTTGTATTGTACTAGCAAATACCCCGTTTGAATTTTAAAAATGGGACGATTGTTTGCAGAAATATTATAAGAAGAACCCATTCCACTTCCCAAAACAGCGCCCCAGGGGCACCCCTTTTGTTACTAATTGATGGTGATTGGTCTAGTCTCGTACGAGGTATTTGCAACTCCTTACCATTCTGTCCTCACATATAGTCCTCCATGGGAAATTCATTATTATTAAACAAAGATCTTTATTAAACAGAATCTATTTAAATTTAATATTTCCTTATTTTATTTAACGTAAATTTAATTCTATTATTTCTGTAATATTATTCATTCGATTGATTCGGATCGTTCAGTTCAAATTCAGCTCGCACAGTGATAGAGAATCAGAGTTCATACCTCATTTATTTAATCTGTAGGTGTCCGTACCCGACGTCTGCTGCAGCATATAAATGTTCCGTCGTTCTTTCCATCAAGTCCGTGCTCATATCCTCCGTGGAGAATAAACCTTGTAAATTTTACATTTGACCTTACAACATACGATAAACAATCAACACCACCTACTGTTTTCCGGCAAATGTTTCAGTATATTCTCACCAAGATTTATTTTACCCTTTTATTAATAAAAATTCCGGTCGATGATAACGCTCAAGCATTTTTTCACCCCAAAACAAAAAAAAAAATGATTTAATCCATTATCCATGATATTCCCGGTAACGTAAGGATTCCAACGCGTGGCGATACATGTAAATCGGTTCGGCAGTTGAGCTGTTACGGTGGTATATACATACGTATATACACCCTAAATACGTTACACTCCTTTTTGGTAGTTGTATAATTAAACATATAAATAAAAAAACTTACGTGATCAAATATACTATCCGTCAAAAAAACGTAAGATTTTTTTCTAAAATGTTTATAAACAATAAATAACAATAGTAATAACAGTTTATTTATTTTTTGTTCTACAACCAGTATATTTACAATTGGCTCCTTAAGCGGAAACATTAAATAAATCGCTTGATAAGAAGCACGTGATAAGGGATTATTAAGGAATTCCTGTAATAAATAATTCATAATACTCGTATTAGTTATATAGTAATCTTAAGTCCATTAGACAAAAAATATTTCTGCCAACATTTCACAGCCCATAAAAACAAAATATTAAATAAAAAAATAAAAAATTAGTCAAACCAAGGAAAAATAAAGAAATAAAGTAAACAAGAATAATATCATTAGATTTGACATTGTTATTTATCAGGCTGTCATTTAGTAGCCCCTAAGTCAAGCACGTGGAGAATTTTCAACCTTCGTTGTCCCTGCTGATATCAAGCAGATTGATTGCTAATTGGCCAAATCGTGTGATTTCCAAATCGTTGTTGATATTTAACACTGCCCTATCTCATAACCTCACGAATCATCGGAAGCTCCAGATATTCATGAGTTCTATAATTCCGTGCGAACCATGCTCTTCTGCAATTGCTCTCGTTATTTTGTTTTGGAAGCGTTGTATGATATCTATGTTACTGTTACTTGTTCCCCACAACTTCTCGCCATAAGTCCATATTGGTCATAGAATAACTACATATTGGTCGTAGAATAACTTTGTAAATTAGTACTTCATTGGAAAACTTGAGGCGTGACACACGACCGATTCTTACAGTAAGTATAACCTTAGCACATCATTTATCCTGCAACAGTACAAAGATGGGGGCTTGACGGGTTCCGTTTGGTGGTAATATTCGTATTATCTAATGGAACCACTAAATCTATTTGATAAGGGTAATTCACCATTGCTAGGATTATGAATTTCAGTTTATTTTTTCGACATAGGCATGGTTCTGCACTGTCTAAAAGAGGTTTGGATTCCACAATTACACTTTCGTTATTGAATTGTTCAGTATGTCATCTCTAATTAGTTTTCTACGAGCTACCCTCCTCGGATTTCTATTCAACAACGTTAATGGTCAACATTTTCTTGATGTTATTTCATAACCTCCACAATCAGATGCCCCTTCGTCGATCATGACTAGTGGTGGTAACTGATTCATGTTGCGTTCCTCTATGACCTCGGTTAGCCCAACTGAAATGTTAAAAAGGTAGAATAAATGATGTATAAATAAATATACCTTACAAAAAAGTAGTGTTTCTTTTCTTTTCCAAGTATGGAACAAGTTCAGCAATAATCTCGTACAAATATCTATTTCACAATTATCAAATCTAACTACACTTAATAAACACAGATAATACTATGTAGTAATAACTATAAATTTTACTACTGTAATTCATTCATTCAATATCCTAGCAAATCTTAAAACGCAACTATTCTCGGCGCAAATAAATCGATACTGAAAATACTATCGATTATCCATCTAGAATCGTATATATGAATTATTTTGGCCTTGTAGTTAACAGTTAAACGTACAAATATACATATTTATACAGCCTATAACAGTCCCCGTAACGTATTTTAATTAAGTTACACCATTTGCTATTCAGTTTTTTGGTATTTTTCTGTTGTTGAAATACTACTCAAATAATTCTAGTCTAGTAATTTTTCACCAATATCATTTTAAGAATATCTTATTATGTAATGCTTTAAACAGATCCAAAAATAGCAACACAGTATTTATTATCTCTGGCTGTGTTTATTTCATAGATTATTATTTTTAAACGTTTTATTATTTAAATATACATATGAACCCATAATGTTATTTACTAAAGATATTTTGATGGTGCAATACTCTATTGTTTTTGGTCTATGAATTCTGATATTCCATGAAAACTGAACTGTTGTAATTCAGCACTAGTATCTCTCTTTATATTTTTCTTTACAGCTGATTGGTTTTTATATCGATTAATATCGATTATTTACTATTTTCCATTACATTAAAAAGTACATATTTTTTTACGTAGAGTAGTTCAATTTTTAATGACAAGTAATTTGTTTTTGTATGATTTGGTTTATGTTAATTAATTGATTAAAATAATAATAATAATTTTTTTATTTTCAGGATTACATAACAACAGATGATTGTTGTTACGGAATAATAAACAAAATAACTAACGCCTTAATTTAACCAAGAAAAAATGAAAGCAGATAAATTAATATCATCTATATAAATAAAAATGTAAATGATCGTTTGTTAAAAATCTTAAATCTCTGAAAGTTTTTCACTGATTATTTTGGAATTTTGAAACAACCTTGCATTCGAATACGCGCGTGTTTTTTATACCTAAGATGTCACACCTGTGACAGGTAAACACACCCTTTTTGTTTTTAAAACAGCGCTATCTGTTGGACGTAAAAGCAATACACGCTATACTAAATATTTTACGGTTCCATTTCAATGTTTTCGATATGTGTGTCCGCTATAGACTAAAAAACTACTGGACCATTTACGTGCGAGGAAAAAGGGATAAAAAGAAAAATCGGAGAAGGAAAAGAGGGAAAAATCAGAAAATGGAAAATCTAAAAAGGTAAAAGATCAGAAGACAAAACAGGAAAAGGAAATGGAAAGGGTAAAGGAAAAAAGGAAAGGAGAAAGGGGGAATAGATTGGGTGAAAGGGAAAGTGTGGGAAGGGAAAGGGGAAGGGGAAAGCGGAAAAGGGAGAAAGGGTAAAAGGGAAAAGGGAAAGGCTAAATTTTGCGAAGTTTGGTAATATTCATTTTATTAATGTTTTATCAAACTTTCAATTGTGTTCATTTAATCGATATATATATATATATATATACTCAATTCTAGCAATAGCGAAGCATTGCCGGGTCTGCTAGTATTTAAATAGAAATATATCTTTCAAAAGATTACTTTTAAGAATAACGAGTTATCGAGGATCAGTTAATTATGACCGAATTATTAAAATTATTTGTCAGCTTTGTGTACCT
Source organism: Lycorma delicatula (assembly GCF_047948215.1). NCBI lineage: Eukaryota > Metazoa > Arthropoda > Insecta > Hemiptera > Fulgoridae > Lycorma > Lycorma delicatula. Next base: position 261,139,374 of record NC_134455.1, on the reverse strand, counting down.
CTTTTGCAGATTTTGTAGAGTTTCAGTGTTATTTTTAGTATAATTTGAAGAATTATTTTGCATTGATTTTTAACATAAACATCGTGACTCTCCGACGTTGTTGAATTCAACTAAAGTTACCCCCTCTTTTAAAACTGTGGTAATGCTCCATTCTACGGAAGAACGAATGAAGTTAATAGTGATCCGACAGCACTGCAATCTTGGACTGCTTCGTTATTAAAAAATGAAAGTAGAAGTTAATCGAAGGTGTATATGGTTCATTACAGGTAGTTCATGTTATAAAACTGTAAATAGTTACTGCACTAAACAGTTCTATTACTTAGAACTTCACTAAGACTCCCGTTCTACGTCTTCAGGAGACAAAGGAGAGCTGAGGAGAAATGTGCAAATAAATTAGTATACCCACCTAGAAATTACAGGGATGTATAAAGTAATAGGAAATTATTTGATTGGTTGCCAAGACTCATACACTTAAATACAAGTAGACAATACTAGTGAACTTCATTTAATTTAACAGGCTGAATTGAAGTTTACTAAGAAGCACACTTTATTTATATTAGAGATTTCAAAATTATTTTGAGTATTTAAACGATCATGTTTTTAATTAAAGAATGATTTTTAATTGTTAATGTAATAAAACTAAATACAAAATATTTTTTTTAAATTTTATTCCTTGGCTTAAATAATTTTATGTGGTTAAACTAAGGCACATATCTGGCTGTGAGTTTATGACTACAATCGGAATTATTCTAATTTTAAGGTACACATTTTAGTTCATTTGTCATGCTATCATAAACAATTTAAACGGATAATCGATAAACTTTCACTGTTCAGTGTTGGGCCTGATTAAAAAGAAACTGAATTGAATATTTTCACATGCGGAAATATACAATTCCGGGGATAAACTAAAATTTTCCGTTAGGAGACCGAGCTTGGTCCCCGGTAGCTTGTTCATTTTTAGAAAGAAGTAGAATTTATTATACTCCGAATTTAAGTTGTACAAAGTAATGCCATAGATCAGTCATATGACGTTACAACCTAAATAAAAATGTTCGGATTTCTCGAGCAGTTGTGACCTGTAAAGTCCCATTGACTCGAGAAGCTCTCTAAGTTATCCAATGGGTAGCGTTGTTCGTCTGGTTATGCAGTTCCTTTACAGTAGAACTTCCTTTCTCGCCATTCACGTCTTTTTCTAGCATAAATTAACAATAACATTAAATAACTGGTGCACTAATTTAAAAAAAAAACTGTAACGAATAAAAACTGTTTTTACTCGATAAATGATGTAATATTAAATGCACATTTAGAAGAATGTAATATAGAATATTAAGAGATCTAATAATGGATTTAGTTTCATGTAAATGTATTTATTTATCTACACTGGTAAGTTTACAAGGAGTAAAGAAAGGAATACAATATAAAATATTTACATAAGTATCTAGGATAAAAATCTTTTATTAACATACTTTAGATTAATAAATATTAAAAAATATGATTTCTTTTTGACAGTCCTTATTCAGAATTATGCTAAACTGTAGTATAAGTGTATTATTGCCAAAAAAGGATTCAAATTCTAATGCAGTATCAGTTAAACATTGACAAAAATTGAACGAAATCCTCAAAAAGTAAAAGAAATAACATTTCAATATAAGAAAAAAACATCATGCTATCACAGTGAATCGTATAAAAATTCAGTTGGGAGAGTATGTAGAAACCAGATCCTGGTAGTAGAGCTTTCAAATGTAGTCCCTTGTGAGCAAGTACAACGATGCAATTTTCTGCGTACTTGAATGAAAGCAGATATGAAAACGTCTACAATACATTTTACGAGCTTTCAGAAAAAAAGTGTTAAAAACTCATATTTTAGTAATAAACACCACTGTATTTTAGCTATTACATTTGGAGAATTTTTTCAAAGTGCTATTTTAATACAATCCTTTAAGTTGTATTTTTTATAATTATACAAGGTAAATATTAATAAGTTGAAATGAAATATAAAATACACTTAAAACAATCCTAAATCTAATGCAAATAAACAAACTACACGTCTTACTAATCGATTGTATTTGATGTTAAAAATTAATAAATGGTTTTTATAAACTTATAATTAAAATAAACTTAAAATAAATAAAACTTGTATAATTGATAAATAATGATTTCAATAAAATACAGGCTGATGCAGGTAGCTTCGGGTGATAATCATCAAATGATAATCATCATTTTCATTATTTCACTATTAATTCAAAAATAATTTTGCGTTCATGCTGAGTTGTTCATTTTCATTTCAACTTGAAGCTTAATTTTACTTACAAAATTCACAGCATTTATTGATAAAAATATAGTATTCTTTAACATAGTAAACTTGAATTTAATAAATTGGAAAACTATAGGCTACCAAGGAGAAATTTTATATAAGAATTTTATACAAAAACTTAGATATTGGAAATCAAAAATTAAGTCCTGAGAAGTCTAATTGCTGAATCAGGAGAGTAACAAATTACTATTTTCCTTCAACACTGGAGAAGAAAAAAATATATATAAAATCTAATGGTATAAAGAAAAGAATGTTTAAACGTTTCTGTACTAAAATCATTACTTTACTCCCGTGTAAGTTTTGTGCGTTAATTCTTTTTGTAAAGAAAATGGCCTAAGCGGTTCAAAAGGAATCTCTAATTTGATTTTAGAAAAAAATAATAATAGAAAACTAAAAAAACAGGAAAAATAATAAAACAAACTACGTCATTTCTTTAAAAAAAAAGAAAAAAACCGAGTTTCTTTATTTTTTTTTTCATTTTGTTCAATAGATTTACAGCTATTAATTTATGTAACTATCAGAATTATTCTCTAAGTAGCGAATTGCTTTTAACAAATGTTTATCTAATAAAAATATTTTTGTGGTTTTAATCCATTTAAATATAATATAATAATGTACAGTTATTAATAAAAGATTAGCCACACCTAATTTTTTCGCCCCATTACCCCGAAACTTTCTTCAGATAAAAAAAAGGTTTGTTGTGGAGAAAAAAAAGTAGTATTTGGAAAACGATTTGGAAATAAGCATCCACCTGGATGCTTATTTCCCCAAGATATGCGTTTTAGCATCAAGCCCCTGGTGCTGCGATGTTGGAGGGTGTAGGTATTGACCTCGCTCTCGAAACAGGTTAAAGCGGAAAGAGATAGGGTATATTTTCATTAGATTTATTAAATTTGTGAAACTGTTGGTTGCTTCATAAGTGAATCAAAAGAAAACTTTTTGTTGTTGCGGTCAACAAATGTTTTTGTTGGAATGAGGATAATATTTTTCGTGTTTAAAGACTCAATGAAGTGATGATCTGAGTGCAATTATAATTGCATAATTAATTGAAGTTAGATATAGGAAGAGTTTTTGGGTGAAACCTTCGTTGTTAGAGGAAGGCGCAGGTAACTCTTCCACGAACCGATTAATTTGCAAGTTCAGGGTTGTAAGTTATCGTAAGTGGTGGTGGTTGGAAGAGGCCATAAGAAGCGTAGTAGGTTGTGTAAATACACTGATAGAAATGTCTGCTGAGGCATTTGTATCGGTGCAATCCTGATAGAGGCCAAACTGATGACTGTGTTGTGTTATCAATTTTAGAAGGTCTAAAGTACGACCTCTGGTAAAGCCCATTAGGGCTATGGTCGGGGGGGGATGACTGGGATCATCACAAGTCAGCGTCTTCACCTACGGGGATTAGGATGTTCCAGTGGTTTAACTCGTCGTCACAAATCAATTGTTTAACAGCTGATTTTTTGAAGTCGCAGGTTCTGAGGTTCAAATCCTAGTAAACGTGCTTTTATACAGATTTGAATACTAGACAGTGAATAACGGTTTAATTTGGTGGTTGGGGTTCAATTAACCACATGTCTCAGAAATGGTCGGCCTAAGTCTGCACAAGACTACACCTCATTTACATATCATCGTAATTTCATTGGGCCGAGGGTGGGGTTGCTTATTGTTCATTAGTTGAACAGATTGCAACGTACACATTAGGAAAAAAATGATATTTACTCGATGCTAATTAACTTCATTTATAGAATATTCATCAGTTGAAGTTGCTATCTTTTTTTTGTATTAAAAACTTTTCCGACATTCTAAATTTTTATAAAACAATATTTTATAACCAATTTTATTGAATTATTTACGCTGTACATTACTTTTTAATCTTAATATATATGCTCATATTAAACCTGATAATAAAAATTCATTTTTTTTGCCGTTGCTTCATGTTTTTTGTCGTTGCTTTCTAGTTTTATTTTTAACTTTCATGTTACTGACATTACCATAAGATTATTTTTTTAATCTAAAAAAAAAAAAATAGAAATAAAAATGGAAGAAATTAGAAATAAAATTAGAAGAATGATGCAAAACCTAATTACGAGCTTAATTTCATTTTAAAATAAAAATAAGTTATTTTAAAATAACACTGGCTTATTAACAACGACAGCTTTCATAAAAAAATAAATCTACGATCATTGAAATCTACAATCTACAATAAAAGTCTAAATCTACAATCAACAGAAATTAAAGGAGAGTTGTATCGAACTGATATGACTGACAACTTTAATAATAAATAAAAACTTAATAAATAAAACGTGTGTGCGCTATATTTCGCTGTCAGTGTACAAATAGTTGCAAGAAGTGCGAATCGTTTAAGAATATGTTGTTAATATTTAAAAGATACAGTTGCTCATTGAAAAATTATTCGAGAAATAAGTTACAGCGAATGTTTGTTAATTAGTTTTCATCATAAAACTAATTCCGTTAGTTCATATATTGATACAATACAATAAAATCTCATAAAACAATAAAAGTTTTATTATATATTTTCATATAGCAATTTAGCAATTTAAACATTTTTCTTCCTAGTTATAATTTACTGTTAAATAATTACCCTTTCTCAACTTCTAATGCGTATATTTCGAATTAAAAAAAAAATTAATATATATATATTTGTCTTAAAACTATAATTTTTTTTATTTTCAATCCATATTGAAGTAATTTTTATTCTATGTTCAGTAAAATTAATTCATGCAATATTTTGATAAAAACAGACATTTAAGATGTGTACTATTTAGTTCGAAAGTCACAACTTTTGAATAGAACTACAGTGATGAATATTTTTTAACAATATCAAGCCAATTAAAATTATATGCAACTGAAGTATGTTCCTCGTTTACAATATTTAAGTAATCCCTATCCATTCTCCGATTCATTAACTTTTTAATTTTCTGTGCGAAGTGTTTGTTTGAAAATCAAAGATTATATTAGTAAGGATTTAATACGTTTAGACATATTGTAAATTACAATACACATTAATGAAATGTGTATTGTAGTCTTAGACATCTTATTTTTAATGAGTAAAGATTATTAAAATCTTGAGTTGGTAAATTTTAGTTTACTTCGTGACACGTTTTGAAAGTAAGACAGTTACGGTTTAATCAAGCACCTTAAGCAAGTAGCTTTTGTTGTAATTGTATCCAGTGATACGTGTTAAGCCTTCCTCCTATATACTGTTCAATTAAGTCTACTCTTAACTGAGGAGGTACAAAGTTTTGTTTTCAGGTATCCTAAAACATATTATGTGTACTCTGTATTATTCGTACATTGTTGTAATACATATAATATTACGAATCGTTTACATTTATTATATTGTTATTTTACAGTAATCATCGTACTATGTGTAAAACATAATTACTTTTAAGAGTAAAGATACTAGTTGTATAGTAAATGACACTAAATGTAATAACATTTTCTGAGAAAATGTTTCTTAAGGTTATCAGACTTTTTTCAACTTTAGTATCAGTATCATCAGTCCGATGTATTTTATAAATTATAAAAATTATGGGTAGCTAAGTTTACAGATATTTATGAATTTTTCTGCAACAACTGTTTCTGTTATCATAATAATCAGTCTCTCTGTTAGCCTTTATTAAATAATAAAAAATAAATAAATACGATTTATAGAAATAAATAAAAATAAATGCAATATGTAATTTAATATTTTCCGTAAAGTTATTTAACCTTCTGAATTGCTAAATCACTGATTTATATTTTATGAACTAAACCAAACTGAATACTCTGTTTATAAGATAGCTTTTAATCACTTTATAATGAGTTACACATTACTTTTAGTGTATACGCATAGTAGTGCATGTATAAGTGTAGGAGGGTGTGTGTGTGTGTGTGTGCTAGTGCTCGTGTGGAAGACTACATGAAATTATTTATTGATTTATTCCTTTTTGTGTACACACACACACACACACGGTCAGTTATAGACGTTTATTTTATCTTTTAACTGATGAGGGAGATATGAAAATAGAATAGAGATAAAAAAGTGCCAAGTCTAATTGGATTCAGATCCAAAACCTTCCGAATTACACTTTGAAACTCCCCCTTAGTGACTGGGCAACCATTATTATTTTTTCTTTCTTAGGATATATAGGCATCGACCATTTACGGTCATTAGCCCTCGTCACAGTTTTTTTTTTAATTTTTAAATCACCACCAGGTTCGTCATATGTAAGGGTGTAAAGAGCCCTTATATTAAAATGAAATATGAAACAAGAATAAAAAAACGAATGCCTTTACAATACCAATATTAGTAAAAAGAAAGAGTCCATACCCATAGAATTATTTTCCTTCCCTTCTTTTATAAGCACCCCCGAGGCAACCAGAACCGCCGTTAAGCAGCTCGTCAGTCGCCTCAGGATGCCGTAGAAGTGGATTGCTTCCCTATAAATTGTCCCGTAGGACTTAACCCATCGGAGTTCCTTTTGCGTCATAGGAGCAATTCGACCAGCTGTTGAGGACGGCTAAAGAATCCCTTGTTCGCGGGGAGGCGCTGCTCTTCCCGGTTCTGACCAACCTGGCACCAGGCATATCTTATGCAAACCCTTTGCCCCGCGCCCTGCGTCCACCCACGAGGGTCGGCCATGTCAACATCGGATACGCCCGGACTCCCCCACTCTTGCGTGGAGGCGAGCCCGGGCGTCCTAGGCTAGTGAGCTACCTCCCGGCCATATACGTGCCACGCATCAACACCCTTTTTTATTCTTTGTTTTCATTCATAGAATTAAATTACGTCATTTAGAGAGTCCTTAGCACAGCTTGAATTTACTTATAGATTTGTTAGTAGTCCACTGGCGTGTAGATATAAGACTATTTTATTTTCTTTCCATTTTCCAAATCCGCAGCAATATTATTTATTAGCGCGAACTTCTTTCTGAGGTTCCCATATGTGTATATTTTGCAATTAGATACTCGCCTGTGAGTGCTTTATTACAAACACCACACATTGGTCTTTCTTAGCCGGTTAACAAATATGGATTTGTTATTCGCGTGTGACCGATTCTGAGTCTGGTCACCACCACTTGTTCTCGGCGAGGTAGTTTCACGTCGCTCTTCCAATTTTATGGAGAAGTTTTAACTGTGTTTATTTTGATATTTAATCTTTTCCAATCATTACTCCATCTGCTTCTTATTGTATTAGACAATTTTTAACCTGCCACTCGTACAGGAATTCTATCGAGGTTATCACAAACTGTTGCCTTTCTGGCAGTTTCGTCTGCCCTTTCGTTTCCTGCAATACTAGCATGCCTTGGAGTTCATACAAATCCACTCGCTATTTTTGTCCATCTAAAATATAAAAATTAAATAGGATGTTTGCGATAAGGAGGTCCTTAATATTCTTGTTCCGAATTGCAGTAAGTGCACTTAACAAATTGGAACATATAAGCAAGCATTCTCTCTTCGCAGAAATGTTCAGAGTAGCAAAGAGCTTGCTGTATGGCAATACGTTCTGCCGTATAAACACTTGTCATATCTGGCAGTTTCCAATAATGGGGCTTCTTCATTTACACATATAGACCTTCCAGCACCATGTTCGGTTTTAGAACCGTCAGTAAAAATTTTAATGTATTCTTCGTAACTACTGACGGTTGATAAAAATTCCTGTTGGTTGATTACTGCCGGTTTCTGTTTTGTTTTACCACAGAAGAGATCCAATCTTGCATTAACCGCTGGTGAGAGTCATGGCGGTATTTCTCTTGCAGAAATTGCTAACGTCTCCGGAAGTGCAATTTCATATTTTCCTATCAGCTCGTGATACCGTATTCCGGTTGGTCTGGAATAGGTAGCACGACGTTCGTATAATGCAGCCAAAGAATGATCGTTAAATATTTTATTATATATATGGGTAGGAAAGGCCATATTTTTATATATTTGCCGCATATTTTTGCAATAGCATCTCTCTTCTATAATGTAGTGGCATTACTTCGGCTTTTGACGTTAGACTAGTAGGCGGAGTTGAACGGAAAGCGCCTATGGCTTATCTTATTCTGCTGTTATGTATTATGTCTAACTTTCGTAAATGCGATTTTCTAGCGTATGAATATACAATACATCGGTAGTCGAGTTTCGATTGAACCAATGATTTATACCACCTCAGAAGTATTTCTTTATCTGAAATTTATTAGAAATTTTTTACCAAGATTTGTTAATGACGTGGTTTTTAAGAATTATAACTGCAATGTCAATCGCCTAGTGAGTCGAAGGGAGGAATTGGAGACTATGATATTTACAGAAGTTTTAAACATCATATTTATTTCAAAAGGAACTTTATTGACCGTAAATTTTCCGTAATAGAACACAATGGTAAATACCACTAATCACCCGGATGGTAGAGCATATGGAGATACTGTGGTTCTGGTTAAGAATATGTTAAGTCATTACCTGCCTTAAACCTGGAATTCTTCCAACTTTTAGAACAGACAACATTCAAACGACCGCGATTGAAGTATTTGACTGAATATCTGCAGTTTATTGTGCTCCTCGTCATACGATCACAGATGACTTGTTTTCGGGATTCTTCGGCACTCTGGATCCCCGTTTTATTGTGGGAGGTACTGGAACGCCAAAGCATGTTCTCTGAGGATCTCGACTCATAAAGACTCGAAGGAGGACTTTGAAGGATAATATTGACAATCTACGGCTTAATGTAATTTGATACTATCCTGTGGGTGTAACAAAGGGGCTTGACATATTAGATTTTTATTTTGTCTCTAGAATTTTTCTTTTTTACATTAATGTTGCAAATAATTATGATTCCTTATCCGATTATTCGCCTATTGTATAGATCGTTAACACGCTATAACGAAGATGGGATCTCCAGTACTGTATAATAACTACATGGACTAAGAGTACAATCGTAGATGGGTGGAAAACTGCCTAAAGCAGCTCCTTTGAAATATTCAAATAACATCGATGAAGCGATGCGGTGACTGACCTTGATTACGCAGGAGGCAGCTTGGCGCTCGATTTCCGATGGGAAGCATAGAGGTCGGAATGGACAGACAGATTATTCAAGAGAAATGAATCTTATTGTCACTGAAAGAAAATTTTGGAGATGACAATTTTACAGAATCGCGAAAGTAGGAGGCTTAAATAAGGCTCCTGGGTTTGACTTAATAACTCAAATGATGCTGTTTATGTTACTATTTAAGGATATCGAATACATAATAACATGCCTCTTCAATGGCATCCTTTGGATGAAGCGTTTCTTATCCAAATGGAAGGTATCACAAATAATGATGGTCCCAAAACCGGGCAAGATCTATCTTCATGTAAACTTATCTGCCTTTTACCGACTCTATTTAAGGTCTTTGGAGAGGCTCTTCCTCGGAAATTAAACCTATTTTAGTAGAAGTGATCGTTATTCCTTGCCACCAATTGGGTTTCTGGAGTGGGCACTCGAGCACTGAACAAATTCATTGAATTTTTGATGTCATCAGCGGTTGTTTAGAAAGGAAGGAATACTGCTCGGCGGTTTTATTTGGATATCCAACAGGCTTACGGTATGGGTACCTGGTCTGCTGTGCAATTTTAAAATGAGCCTGTCTCAACCATATTATTTGTTATTATGCAATTACCTTGATGGATATTTCTCACAGTTTAAATATGGGCAAGAGTTATCAGGCTTTTTTTATACGAAGTTGGCGGTTCTGCAGGGTTCAGTTTTGGGCCCGGTTTTGTATTCAATCTTTACTGCTGATCTTTCTAGCACGGAAAATAACACTCTTGCGTTCCTTGCTGATGACAAAGCGATTACGGCGGTTGACGTTAACCGTAAGGTAGCATCGGAGAAACTTCAATAGGAGTTAGAGCTTCTCAGTGAACGACTAGCTAAATGGAAGGTACATGTTAATGTTGCAAAATCGAGTCGTATTTCTTTTATGAAGAGGAGGAGACTCTGCCCACGCGTCTGCTTAATTGGAGTTCATATTCCTCATTCGGACAACGTTCAATACTTCATTTAGACCGCTGCCTAACGTTGAAATCACGTGTGAGAAAAAAATAAAGCAATTAAATATCAAGCTTAGGCGGTTCAACCGGTTACTAGGAAGGAGATCCGTGTTGTTGTCAGTAACAAACTGTTGCTTTATAGGGCGTTTTTAAGGCCATTATCAGCCTACGGAATACAACTTTGGGGTCCAAAGTTGTATTAATTAAACCCCAACAATCAAATAACACCGGTATTCAGTTTCTAGTATTTAAATCCTATAAAAGGAACTAACCTTTGAAACTCTGAAATTCAGCTGTTAAATAACTGATTTGGGATCAGCAAGCAATAGCAATATCGTTATCATCCAATGATTCCATAAAAAAGTGCTGAGGAACATAGTGGAGGCACCATCGTATGCGAAGAAAAAGGAGATCCACGATCAAAGTTCACAGAACAGGATATTGAGGAAAGTAACCCAACTGCCAGGAATTTCGTCAGGAATTCTGAAATTCATGAACAACTGGGGATTCTGTATGTTTGGTATGAAATTGTCCGTTTCAATGGGTTCACGTGCTGACCCTTAGTGAAGATTGTTGAAGATACTTTATTTTCATGTTTTTTTTTCGGTAATAACTCTTGTTATTTAAAAAAAATTTCTTTACTATTGTTTTACGCTTATTTTTGTTGTTTTAAGGGTATTGATGTTTGTTTATTATTGTTTAATGCTGTTTTCATTCGTTTATCTACCTGTGTTTGTCTTTATTTGATAAAACACGTTGCGAACTGAAGGTGTTAGACACAAGTGATCCATACATTGGACAAGTTATACAATGATAGTGCTTTGGACATAATGAGGGTTTATTGGATTCTTACCTTTTAATATAAATATGTATAAATATCTAAACATGGACGTTTATATTATTGAAATAATTTACTGTTTGTTTTCGTGGGGAGTCATCATTGGATGGTTCTCTCTCACGCAATATTTTTGTAATATTGAGTAATATTTTTAGCATATTATTTAGTTATAGTTTCGTTAGGAGAAACCGGTCGTGAATTTTTTGTTCTACAGACAAAAGGTTTTTGTAAAAATATTTTTTTAAATCATTCTTTTTTTAGTTAAAAACACTTTTCCGTTTGATTAAAACATTCTAATATTTAATTACATTAGAATTCTATTTTTTAAAAGAACCGTCGGCTTGTAACTCTCTTGAAACTTACCTTGCTGTCACCAACTATTAAATCTCATGATAACAGCGTTAAGTCGGTCGGAACCTACTTTATGAAATTTGCTTAAATGGAGGTTACAATGCATTGGCTTTAATTAATTTCAATTAGTTTCATTAGAAAATGTTGAAGATGATGAATACCCTCTTTTACGCGCGTGGGTGAAGCCGAAATCAAGGACTAGTGATCAATATTGCTTTAGTAAATGTTCATAGCTAAACCACAGTCACGAACTCATGCACTACAGGTAGCACTTAACAACAACCTTAGAAATATCATGGGGTATTTTTTATCTGTATTTACTAAAACACACACACACATACAGACTCCTCCCCCCCACAACACACACACACATAAGTACTCGTAACCAAACGCATGATATTATTTTAGGAAAAAATTGTAAATATTAAATTCATACTTTTATTCTTAAAGTAACACTCTCTAAGTTCCTTTTATTTATTATATTTCATTTTTGTTTAAAGCAGTGATTTTCAAACGTTTTTGCTCCACGAACCCTAAAATGAAAAGAAAAATATATAATGAATATTTTGCTTCTCCCAATCTCAACTCAATGAAACCTAGTTAAACAAACTATTTAGCTGCGTTGTTGCGATGTTTATGAAAATGCACGTATGAAGTGTAAAAACATGAGAAATTTGCAGGTTCATCTTGATGTTTACGTGCTCCTTGTAATTTGGTCTGCTTGCATAATATTATATATGGGAGCGTCATGTTCGTACATGCATATGATACGTTTGAACACGTCGTGCTCCCAGTAATGTAAAAGAAGCGTAAGGGATTGCAGAAGGTAAGTTTAGTTTTGAAAGCGAAGCGTGCATGTTGTGCCTTTATTTATGTTTTTAAAAGAGTAGTTTCATTGAAAATAATGATAATTGAGGTATCGGTTTTTTTTAGTGTGAGGTCAGACGGTGTAACTGTTATTTTTTTTTTGCAAAATGTTTGTACAAAATTAATAAATTTGTACAATAAACTTCTATTTGTAAATCAAGCCTGATAAAGTTGTGAATCAATTAATAAAAGTACTCTTGAAGAGTCTTTTCACGTAGCACTAAGAGGAGCTAAAATGTGCAGCTATTGCCTGCTGCAGTTGATGTGGTCAGTGCTTTAATTGGAGAGGAAGCAGTAAAAAGATTTTAAAAATTCCGCTTTCTACGGCACAATCGAATCGAAATTAAACTAAATTCTTCATATAATCGCGACCCCCAGGTTGAGAAATGCTGGTCTAAAGGATGTTATTTTTTATTTAGAAATTAAGTTATTTTTACCGTAATTAGCGTATAAAATAAAGAAAAACTATGGTTATGACTTAAAAATTATATATCCGGCTTTGCATCTCTCGATATTATGAATCCCTAGAGCCAAAACATGTAAAAAACGACCAAGTTCAACTCTTTACAAGTGAACTCGCAATTGCACGCTAGGTGGTGTGCATATGAGTTTTGGCATCTATTTCTTTCATCTAACTCTGAAACGGAGAAACGTGCATAATGATTTATACACACAAATATTGAATCTTTTCATACATCTGTTTCAAAAAAAAAAAATCTTCTTTTTAGAAGTTACTTCGTTCTACCTTCCCAAAATGATAAAATGCATGCTTTATGTCTACATAGAACTCGCTACAAAACTTTATCACACGTTTCTAACTAGGAAAATATAAAATAATAAAATTGTCAAGTTTATCATCACGCAACTTATATTTCGTATTGATTAATGGAATATCAAAATTCTATATTTTAAATTTACTCTCAGTAAAAGCACATAGAAGGCTGTGAATAATAATGGATATGATGAGGCGATGAATAGATTATAATCTGTTTAGTCACACCTAATTGTAACTTAAATAAAATTTAAAAGATAGACTTCATTGAGTGCTTATTTGGCTTGAATAACTTTGCATGTGGTAGAAGAATGTAGAAATAAATTTAAGTTTTAAACCTTTACAAAGTTTGCTAAATAGGATGAAACAGAATTATTAAAACGGATGAAACGCACTCGTATAAAAACAAATATGGATGTATATTCTGTTTTATGTGAATACATTCGTTATTATTTATTACCGCAATCTCCCAGTTAAACTTATAATTAACCCTATATCTCCAAAATACCACAACAAATGTGGATTTACACGAAAATACTTTTATTTATACATAAATACTCTAAGTATAGAAATTAATCTTAAGTTAATATAAGGAGATTATAGAATGACCATCGTCCAAATTTTTATTTTGATATTTTAGACCATCTTTTCTGAATTTAAAAGTCATTTAAACATGGGTCGAAGACAGTTTCTTGCTTTTCTGTCGATTTTTTTTCCGTTATAATTTCTGTTATTTTTAGTAAGGAATTCAAATGTTTATTTACATTATTATTATTATTATTGTCCACATTTTTAAAAATACGTTCGTACAAGAACGTATGTTTCATAACAATTTTTTGACTATTTTAATAGTCGACAGTTGTTAGCATTACTTATGGCTGATCTACAGAAGTAACCTATTTCGTACTTAAAATTCTTATAGTTTTTAGAATACTTGCGTATTTATAGTTACTCATGATTGAATTATATTTCACTTGAAATTATTAGAAAATCCATAACTATTAAAATACGATGATTATTACTAATAGAACTAATGTCACATTTACAATAAATTAAATTATTCCAATTAAGTTATAAAAGATTGTTAAGTAATTGACAACAAATAAAATTAAGGAATCATGATCTAAATAAGTTTGTATACCGGTATACGACAACTCGAATTTTTGTTAAAAATATTTTGATAGTTTGATTTCCTTTTCATCTTAAAATGTTTTATAAAAAAAAATATATATATTTTTTAAAATACTTACTCATTTCTAGTTTGCATACTCTTATTCTATATATTTTTCTTACTCGGATTAATTTTTTTGAAATTATTTTTATAGCGTTTAGTAATAAGGCTCAGTTTATTGGATTTAGCTTACGCATTATTAAAAATAATTATAATTTTATGATTTTGATAAAAACTAAATGATGAACAATAATAATAATATTTAGTCATTAATTTGTGTAATGTTATTACGAGTATTCAAAAGAGTAACACCAGTAGCAGAAGCCAAAGCTTATGTAGCAGCGAGTGTTTTACCAAGTATACTGCGTACCAAAATCGTAATGAATTCTTTGGATTTCGTTATTTAATTAATTAGATTTATTTTTCAGTTTAATTTTGTAACTTTAATACTTTTCACAATTTTTTTTTTAATCTGTGATGTTAAAATACAAACTGTAAACTATTTTTAAAACAATTCATTTTTGTGAAGTGTATTTTTAGAAATAGTGTTTGTAAATTCTTGTTTATAAATTAATTTGCTTTTACAAATAATTTCCATTCTGAAATAATTCGATAATTTCTTATCGAAATAATTTTCTATAAGAAAATTGGTAACGAGAATTTAATTTATTACAGCCGGATAGAAATTTTAAGGTTTAGATTTACCTAAAACTTTTTATAACAGATCCTTCCCAATGATATATATCACGAATGGGTCCACGAATAGGTAAATTATCTTTTCTGAAATATTTATTCACAATTTTAGTACATTGAATCGATAATCATTTAGCCAAGTTATAACAGTAATACCTTTATTGATGAATTTGATTATTAATAACTGGCTTCACGATAATGGTAAAAATCCTCGTTGATCTTATTTTTTACCAAAATTATTGTCAGTTAACTTCAACTTATGTCGTTATTGAAATTTGTCTTAAAAAAAATTCAAAATAAAATAGTACTCTTTTGACTAAAATTTGTCCTATGACTATGCTTTTATGTGAGCAAAAACTCAAGTACATTAATTGACTGTTAATGATCTTTTGCGTATCCATAACCCATTTTAGATATTTTGGACCCACCGGGTTGGACTAGTGGTCTTCCCAAATCAATTGATTTAGAAGTTGAGAGTTCCAGCGTTCAAGTCCTAGTAAAGTCAGTTATTTTACACGGATTTGAATACTAGATCGTGTATACCAGTGTTGTTTGGTGGTTGGGTTGTTAACCACACATCTAAGGAACGGTCATACTGAGACTGTACAAGACTACACTTCATTTACACTCATACATATCATCCTCATTCATCCTCTGAAGCATTATCTGAAAGGTAATTACCGAAGGCTAAACAGGAAAAAGAAAAAAATATTTTTGTCAGACTATTTTTTCATTTATCAATTTTTAAGTAGTAGATACTTCAGCTAGGAATAGTTAATTTAAGAAAAAAAAATTGTTCGTTGATAAGCCGAATAAGAAATTATGTGTGATCATGAAAAACTATAATCATTTTGTGGATTATATTGCATTAATTTTCTCCTTAGGATGTAATTAAAAAAGAATAGTTTACATAGGTAAAATAATAATTAATTTTCTTTTTTTTTTAATTTAAATTATTAAAAGAAATATACCAGTTATTTTAATTTCTATTAACCTTTCTGTATGAAATTTTACAGAAAAAGATCGGTTGTAGTTAAACTGTTACATTAAAAGAAATTCCTAATTACAGAAGGAAAATGAGAAAAAAACTCTTTTATTTAGTCGTTATCAGTTGTTCCTTTTATGCGTTAAGTAGAATGATGTTAAAAAGTAGTAAAATAAATATAATATTCTTCAGTTTTTATTCTGTTACGAAAGCAAAATTTCAGTAATTAAATGGAATTGCATACATTAGCAAAAACGTTATCGGGGAAACAAATTACATCACCTCCATTATTGCTTTAATTATAAAACAAATTATTAAGCTTCAAATTCATCGGATAAGACTAACGTAACTAAAAAGTGGATAAAAGATAAAATAAAACTCTGTAATTATCTGATTTTCATTATGGTAGCCATAACAAGTATGCCCATTCTCTAATTAAAGCTGCATTCTGCATTGTAAAATATATACAATTTTCTTCAAAGAAGAAGATTTTTTCTGAAGGGTGTACCTATTAAATATTTAATAAGTTTAAATTATCTTTGTTTCTTCATGAAAATAAATAAAAATAAATATTTTTACAGTAACAGCTTTATGAATAGATAGGTAAAAGCTCCCAGAAATATTTGTTTGGTTTTGAATATTACAATTAGTAAATAAATGAGAGGCCGATCACCTTCTTATATACTAAATTAAATTATAACTTATTAAAAAAAAACGTGTACTAATAGAAAATTAATTAAAGTAGAACTATTTAAATAAATTTTATAAATTTATACAAATAAATATTTATATCAATTTTTCAATATTGCTAATCGATGAATCTTTAGTTGAAACAAAAAGGAAACTAAACTTCTATTTCAGGATCTGGTGATAAAAAATAGAAAGGAGGAAGAGTGAATAAACTTTATAAATAATCAGTACAATTATGTTACATGAACTTTTTTTGTTAAATAAATATTTTTACCTGATTATATTTAATTTGATTAGCAATTATCATAAACCTATTAAAAGCAATTTTTGGTCAAGAAAAAAACGGTGAAATCTAAATTTAATTTCACAATCTTAAAGTCTTCTCAGAAACCTTAACTCTTCCTAAGTAACTTAAAAAAATAGTAAACAATCCAGGTTGTACTTAACATCATTCAACTTTCATTTAACTTCGTAACTTTAGAATACAAAAATTATTATTTAACAAATATCATTGAATACATAGGCTTAATCTTACCCCTTGCCCTTATTTTCAGTACTTTTTATAATTTTTTGTTTGTAAATGTTGCGTTACCTTTAATTACACGGACAAAAATTTATTTCGCAGATGTAATCTTTTTTTTGTTAATTTTACGATGTATTTAATTTTGTTCCTTGAATTAAGGAAACGTTCATACGCTTCTTAAAATACTTTTTTTTTGGCTTAGATGAACAAAACAAATCAATTGAATGTTTGTTATTAACACTCCATTTCAAAGTTTGACAATAAATTGAAAGTAGATTCAGTCAGTAAAACAATTTCAGAATTTTTTTTGGAGTGGTGAATTTAAAATTCTTAAAATGAAATGAAAATGAATAGTTTTATTTCTTGACCTTTGATGTTAATAAGTATTTATAAAAATCTGTAGTATCAGGGTTGATCAACTGCTACTAACACGTTACTAAAACAATAATTATTATCAGTCACCTATTAAAAGAAATTTCTGCAAAAATAAATAATTAATTTAATTTTTCTCTATTAAAAGAAACACGTGGTATTTGAGTATGAATAGAAAATTGTACTCGGATTTATAGTATTCAGATTAATGGTGGAAGTGGAATAATATCTGATTACTAGATTGAGGTTTTATCATTCAAAAACAGCCAACGACTTCTTATCTGCAAAGATATAAATATTTAAACAATTAATTCTTAATAAACCACTTTAAAGTATTTCTCATATTTTAGGGTGCAAACTAGAGTTTAATGCTTCAGAATAACTAAAAATGAACAAAAAAATGGTTTAGACGACATTTTTATCCGTTGTTATTGGATAAAAGTTTAATGCTCAAGAAAATAAATAAAAGCCCTACCTCAGGAAATCCGATTTTTACCGGCAAAATTCGTTGATATTATTTTTAAATTTGTATTCTATCATACTTTGTATTCTGTCATTTAGATAATTTATAATTAAATTTTGATTTTAGAAAGAAGTTAGATTTAAGCTTCTCTAGCTATCTTCAGCGCTACTTCATGAATTTCATGTTATTTATCTCATATAAGAAAATAAAAACAACTAAAATTTTAATAAAATATAATTTGATAAAGAAAACCTCCCTTCCCAGGAGAGGGGTACAAGATATCCTCTTTCCTTTACAGTCTTAAAACTATAATGTTTAATTGAGTATGAAACAATTTCCAGTTAACAAGCTAATCAAGCTTTTATAAATAATTTTGTTGTGTTTTAAATGAGGAAAATATGTTTGTAGTTTGTCAGCAAGTACGTTTATTAATAATTAGGATTTATTTTTTATAGAATTATTAAGATCTTTAATAACTTATTTATTTTTGAAGTATAATTATCCTTATGTACGAATATATTGTGTAGATTTTCTAAAAACTTTATACCTCATAAAATCATTAACGAGCTACATAATGGGTTTAGTATACTTAATGATACATTGAAGTGTACATGTCTATAATGCACATTTATATTGCAATAACTTTCGTAATTTTATGTCATTAAAATATACTGGGTTAAGTTGATAAAATAAAGTGTTACAAACCTGAACATATTGCAAATATCAATAACTAATATGCCTATAATACACAATTTAATTTTTATTACACATTACTATATTTTATTAATATTATTTTTTTATTTGTAATATTACTATTATATTTTTATTACTGATAATATAAAAACAACCGCATGACTTATTGCTCAGAAGTAGCTGATTACATGTCAAGCTATATAATCCGGATTTGTATTATTAGATACAATCTAAATATTTTTTAAAATATATACCGGCTACAGTAATCTTTAATTGTATATTTAATTCTTTGTCTCAGAATCTATTAGTCTGATTATGAACAAGACCATTAGCTAATATTCATTACGATTTAAAAAAAAAATTATAAGCTGTAATGCTACAGAAAGAAAAAGAATAGATTATCTAACTTTTAAGACGTGGTTTTTAACGTAATAAATATAATATCGTTCGGAAAGATTATTATAATAAAATTACCTTCACCGTTTTAAAGAGTTAACATCTAAAAACATTAATTTCCGCGTAGATAAGTACTGTATTAAAATAAAATCTATAATTTAACTTCCTAAAACCTCACAATGTGTTCGGTTTTTTTTAAACTACGCCAATACATCTAATGAGGGAGTCAATAAATATTATTTTTATAATATTTATGATCTATGTGCTACATGGAAAATATAAAAATAATAATTGTACGATACGAAATACGTGAAGTAGTGCGCCAGGGTAAAGAAAAATGGGGGCAGATTTGAAGATGTTAGTGAACAACACCAGTAAAGGTTGTAGTACGTTCGCCTTGTATTGTTATATTTTCTTACTCTTCTCATTTTATAAGAGCAAGACTTTTTTATATAAAATTTAAGAGGTAAAGCACTTAAGGACGCAGTTGTATTGTATTCTTGTATTCTGGAAGCACGAGCACTTTATAAATTTATTTCTTATATTCTTTGTATAGCCATCTAGCAGGATTTTTATGAAGAACTACACCATAAATTTTATTTATTTTTATTGGGTAGCTTAATTACTCGTATTGCCATGTAAACCGATTTGTGTTTTTTCAGGAAAATGCTATGACAAAGAAGTTTTGATTTAATTTATTTGAATAATTTCATATTTATTCGTTCTAGGAATCTCAAGTGAATAATGATATTACAGAAGAAAATAATTTAATAAATTACATGCAATTAATGAATAAGACTGCAATTAAAGCGTCTTAATTGCATTATTCTTATCTTTATTGTTTTAGTAATATAAATTTATGTATTTTGTCTATTATATATGTAAAATTATTTTAATAGAATCCTCTATTTTCTTTACGTTAAGTAGCAATATATTTTCTCATAGTATAAATGCAGTACTATGACAATAATGACATCAGTAGCTAAAGCTTGATGCTGAAGAATGAGCCCAAAGAGATTCATAGCTTCTCGTACAAGTTAATAAACTTGAAGTCTACCAATCGATGTACTCATTTTAAAGGAATCAATATAACAGTTTTCCATTTATAGGATTTCTCTAAGTATGACAATTAAATCCTACCTATTAAATATTTCCTTTAAAATTGATTTGTGTACATAGAAAGTGTTGAAAGGATTTTTTTTAGGGTGCCCATTTTTTTTGTGATCAGTTTCTTGTGCAGAACAGAAAAATTATAAGTAAATTAGATAACAATAAATGGCTTTGATTGAGATAGTTTCCAGTGAAACATCTCAAAAATAACTACGTATCTAAAGATATATGTTACATGCATGAAAAAATATATAATGAAAAAAATAGTAAAAACATTAGTTTATAAAAGAACACAACAGAACACAAACAAATCTGAAAATATCGTAATGAAAGAATATACATTAATAGTTATGGAAAGAAATTATTTCAATAGGCATTACACGTTGTTTCCTAGATCCAAGACGTGGAGACGTTTCAAGCACGTATTATCTTCCCTATTATCAAGTAAGTTCACAACAAATTGGTTTTAATTGCTGCTCAGTCGTATTTTATATCTTAAATTAAAGCGTTGAACGTTTTCGTGAACGTTAAGGCAATTTCAGATATTAATAAACCTTGGTCTTCCAAACAAACCACGGTGATTCTGCTATGCTCTTAAGTATTTTATTTTGAAACTAGTGGATAATACAAACGTTGCATTTATGGTCATCCCCCAGAGCTGGATACCTAGGATCCATACTGGTCTCATAATTAATTTATACAATAACAGCTCGTTCGATAACGATAACTGAGACCCTTTTCCTAATAAACAATATATTCGTTTCAACTTAATCACCCGGTTCATTTTATTTCATTATGTTTCCACGTCAAACGACGATCAAGATGTAAACCTAGATATTTTTTGTGATCAGTGTGGAGATAAAAATGTCATCAAGGTGGACTAATGGGCAATTCTCCTTTCTCACTGTAAATGTTATATGACTAGACTTCGCAAGTTTAACTTTAATTTTCCACTTAGCTAACCATCCGTTTGATTTGATTCAATTCAGACTAATTTATATGAAGCTAAGATGTCATCAGCAAACGAGGCAACAGTAACATCGTCAGATGATGAAAGATACGCTACGCAGATTGAGTATGAAATCGGTTCTAGACTAAGTCTTGAGGAAAACCAAACGTAAGGTCAAAAATCCACATAATGAATTGTCACTGTAAACGTATAAAAATGAAACGTTCAAAGATCATTATTGTATAATACGCATATATTATTACAATAAAAAAGGTGGAAAATTAGAAATCATTGTATATCCTACGCTAGTACATAAATGTGTACTAGTGTAAAATGTATGTTAAGATTTAATCACTACTAGTTTTGTCTTAATAATTTTTAATCCGTCGTTTTATTCCATGTTGAAAGGTTCTTCTTTCTTTCTTTCCTGTTTAGCCTCCGGTAACTACCGTTCAGATAATACTTCAGAGGATGAATAAGGATGATATGTATGAGTGTAAATGAAGTGTAGTCTTGTACATCCTCAGTTCGACCATTCCTGAGATGTGTGGTTAATTGAAACCCAACCACCAAAGAACACCGGTATCCACGATCTAGTATTCAAATCCGTGTAAAAATAGCTGTCTTTAACTAGGATTTGAACGCTGGAACTCTCGACTTCCAAATCATCTGATGTTGAAAGGCCTAGTATTGGCTAACTTTACGTTCTTTAATATGATTTTTTTATTTTTACTTTTATTTTGATTTTATTCTTTAATACCTTAACTTTCAACCAAAGATACTAATTATTAATGTTAATGTTTATGTAATGTAATATTTATGTAATTATTAATGTTATGTTCTTCATAAAATCACTTAGGTCAAATAAACTTTCGTCTTTATTTTAAAATTCTTATAACTTCTGAACCGTAGTCCGTACTTAAAGTTTTAAGTTTCTACTTTCTTATAAGTTATATAAAAAAAGTATTTATCGCGCATTTAATTTTTAAATATTGTAAATTATAGTCTGATATAGATTTTTTATAAAATAATTATTCAAATAAATGACAAAATAAGTTTATTTTTTAATATCTATTAAACATTTTTATTACTGTTATTTTATATTCTGTTGGGTAATGATTTTTTTTATAAATTGATAACAACAATAATAATCTGAAATTGACAAATTTTTTACAATATTAAATGGCAAAGCGATTTCAACATTTTTATTTATTTAATTGTTAAATTTAACCTTTTTAATGTGCTACAAGTCTCAGAGAACGAACTTCTTTTCCTTAAAAAATTAATTTTTTAATTTATAAATTTTTTTCGCTTTAATTTATTTCTCAGTGGATTTAGTCAAATTATATTTTCTTTAGAAACGAAAAAGAAATTTTAGGTTAAAGTAGATATGACAAAAAAATATTATAGAATAAAATAAATTCAGAATATTGAAGTAATAAAGATGATAACTATATTGTTCCACCAGTAAGCCGAACTACGTTTGTTTTTTAGCAAAAACTAAAATTTATATCATTCGCTTTTAAATGGAAATGAAAATAACATTTACAAAATAGATTCCATTTTGTTATATGCAAAAATTTTCATATAACCGAAGTATTAGGTTTGTTGATAGTAAGCTGCTTAAAACGTACGTTATTTAGAATTCATACTCAACCGACTACTCACTTTGAAACCTCTTGTTATTTCATACATGTACACTTTTTGAATAAAGTTTTCTAAGACTATATCATTTAATAAAATTAAGTATCATTCTCTCTTCATCAAAACGTTATGGTGAACTAACTAGACTAATTTTGACTATCGAAGTCTTACTTCCTTATACTATGGAAAATCCCTGCTAAATATAATCTGAAGACATCTTTAAAAATCTCTGTCAAGGCACCATATAGTATAAAAATTAATATCCTGCAAGATAACTTTAAAATGCCAACAGAAGAACTTTTATACAGAAGAAATTTACCATGTTTGCCATTTTCCAAACTATAATATCCTTTCTCAATCAAAAAATTGATCAACTTATCACCAAAAATACTATCTTCAGAAAATTTATCAATTCAGAGAAGTGTAAAACGAAAACGGAAGAGGCAACGTTGATAAAATTTATTAGTTAAACAGAAAATAAAGTACAAAAGCTTTTTTTTATTGATAAACCACACAAATTATACATTAAAGGAAAGCCTAGTAGATTTCCACGATATTAAAATCCCTAATTTCATGTGACCGAATATTTTCATGTCGCAAGTAGCCAGTAGACTAATTTATTTCATATCAGATGTTTCATTTTTTCACTCCAAAGTAAGTTACCTGATTTGTAAATAACTCCTGCACAAAACGTATTCCTATTTTTACAAATCTGAATACGTTAAAACGAATTCCGACTTATGTGTTTATTAGAACGCGCTGTCTTATTACGTCTATGCTTTCCCGATCTATGTAACTAATGATTTTTATTTCTAAAATTTTTCACTGAAATGTAACTGTTCAACTGAGGATAATGAGAAGCGAAATAAAACAAAAACTTTCTCATGAGAAAAATGCTGCATTTTATTCTTGTTTCATAAAGGGATAAAAACGGAAATAACTTCTCGGTCAGACTAAAATTTATTAGATATCTTTTGATGAAATTGGCTTTGTAGGAAAGAAAAAATTTGTAAATTAATTTTCAAAGCGGGAAGTGTTTCTTTTAGATTAAGTGGATAGAGAATGAAGCAAATAAAAGCTTTTATAGGGCAAACAATAAATAAGTTTAAGAAACAGCAAAGTAAGAAAAAGAATTTTAAAATAAAATTTTCAGACTGTGAAATACTAGCATCTGCAACACATTTTTCTCAATATTAGATTAATAAATAAATTATATTGTGTTTATTTAATAAAATTTTAATGAATTCTATTTAATGCAAACTCTAAAAATGTTTAGAAAATATTTCATGTTATTACCAAGTTAAAATATAAATTTTGTTAAACATGTTAATATTAATTTTAATCAAATAAATAGAGAAATAACATTAATTTTGATTATTTTACAGTAATCTAATAATGCTCTAAAAAGAATGTTGTGTGTATTTAAATCAATAAAATTATGACTGGCGTAGGTGTCAACCTGTGAACCTATGAGCTTTCATAAAGCATCACTGAATGCACTTGCTGTAAAAAATATAACACTTTCTATTTTACCTATAAACTACTATAAATAGATGAACAACTTACAGATGATTATACAGATTAAATTGCTTTGTAATGTAGAAATTAAAATTGATACATTTAATAATTCAAGTACTTTTTTTCATGTAGCCGTCTGTATCATAAACCAAGAACACGCAAGATACGGGAATAATAAATCTATTGTCTAGAAAATCCTACACTAGGCTAGTAGTTAAGTTGGTTGAAACGGAACTTTTATAGATCTGATTATTTTCAGCACATCGCATGAATAGCGTTATGTTACTTGAGTTAAACTGTTATAATTTATTATAATCAAATCATCAAAGAATGATAATATACATTTTAATTTCATTAACAATGATTTCACTTTTAATTTCATTATTTATAGCAGTTACAATACACGTGTATATATATATATATATATATATATATATATATATCCTATTCTAATAAAAACTCTTCTCTATATTAACCATGAGCTTATACTCAGAAGACGTAATACAGAGAATTTAAAGGAAAGCTGAATCACAATTCCATGCAGAAAATAAAATATATTTAAGATTTAGTAATATTTTAGATTAATTTGTCAAAAAATAATTTTTGACAAATTAAAAATAAAGTCTAAAAACCATTGCTTAGAAAGAAGTATTACTTATAAAATTTATTGAAAAACCATAGCACACAAGTTTAAGCATTTTTTTATATAAATATCCGAATCACAAAGACTCTATGACTCAATACAGTACGAAAACTGACGATTATTATGAACTGCATTAAAATTTTGTTTATAACACGAGTACAATAAAATGCCAACTTAATATTAGTGTCTTCTTGTTATAATTAATGTGAGTGAAAACATATCCTCACACGTCATGTAGTGAAGTTTGAAATTGAATAGGTATTGATATTAATGATACCATCATTTAGCCACTATAAAACTTCTTTACCGCAGGTGTTGAGACTAGAAGGTGTTACTAACACATTCATAGTTACTAGTTAGTATAAAGTAAAATAATAACTGTATCTCAGTTTCAGGTAATTATTACTTCATACTTATGAAAGAAAAGTAGTATGGATAATCGAATCGATTCGTGTTAGCTTACGAGAATATATATCAAAACCAAAAATATTCGAAAATTATTTGAATAATTAGCACCATAATATCAATATATTATGTATTAGTATATTAGTATATCCGTCGATCATATACGATGGACATGGTGCTAATATTTAAAGTTTTTATTTTCATTTAAATGTATTTAATAAATCATCGCAACATGGTGTTGGATGCTCCATATATGTAAATGGAGAAGCCCATTCATGGAAACTGCCAGACATGGCCAGTGTTTATACGGCAGAACTTACTGCCATTCAGCTCTTCGCTACGCAGAATACTATTGTGAAGAGAGAGTGCTAATATGTTCCGATTCTCTAAGTGGACTTGTTGCAATACGAAACAAAAACATTGAGGATGTCCTAATTTCAAACATCCTGTCCATTTTGTATGTTCTAAACCAACGAGGACAGCGATGCGTAATTGTATGGACTCCAGGGCATGCTGGTATTACAGTTAATGAAAGCGCAGATGAAGCTGCCAGAAAGACAACAGTCTGCGATGATTTGGATGCATTTCCTGTAAGAGTGGAAGATGTTAAAAACTGTCTAACGAACATAGTAAGAAACAAATGGAATACTGATTGGAGGAGTTTAAATACAAAATTAAACTCAGTGAAAACTTTTCCATATAAATGGAAAAGCGACTTTAAGTTGACTCGCCGTGAACAAGTAGCTGTGACCAGACTTAGAATCGGTCACACGCGATTGACAAATTCATATTTGTTAACCGGCGAAGAGAGACCAATGTACGGTGTTTGCAATAAAACGCTTACAATTAAGCATCTAATAGAAGAGTGTACAATATATGAGGACCTGAGAAAGGGGTTCCGTCTAAGAAGTGACATTACTGCTGATCTGGATAATGGAAATGAAGAAAAGATAGTTGCATTTTTACACGCCAGTGGACTTCTTAGAAGTCTGTAAAAGTTGAAAAATTTTTTAAAGCTGTTTTAAAGAATCTCTAAGTGGAATACTTTATGTATATGGGAGTCTCGAAGCGTGGCACGTGTAGTGAGGGGAGGTAGCCCTCTTGCCTAGGCCATCCTGGCTCATCTGCATTCAAGAGCAGTGAGTCGGGGTGTGTCCAATGATGGCATGGGGGACCCTCAAGGGTAAACTGGGGGCGCGAGGCAATGGGTAAGCGCAATAAATGCCTGAAGCCTGTTTATAAGGAGTCAACTGCCACGGCATCCTGGCGCGACTAATATACTGCTTCACGGCGGTTCTTGTCGCCCCGAGGGTGCTTAAACAAACAATAAACGAGACAGGAAAGAATTGGTATTGATAAGTTGAATTTTTTAACTTCATGGTCTTTTGAGAACCTTATCTCAAATTCTAATATCGGGGCCCTTTACACCCCGTAAGTGTTGCTTTGTCTTGTTGTTGTGTATTAATGTTTTTTATGTTGGTTGTGCTTTTAAATAAAATGTAAGGGCTCTTTACACCCTTACATATGACGATCCTGATAGTGATACTAATTTCTTTTAAAGAATATGATGAGGGCTATTGACCCTAGCAGTCGATGCCCGTAAAAATTCAGGAAAAAAATAAATAAAAAAAATAAATCATGGCATAACTAGTATTTTTAAGTTAATAATTTTTTCCATAATTATTAATTTTATTATTATTATTGTACTATCTCAGTTAACACTTAACATTTTCAGTGATGTAGTTTAAGCTGAAAACTGACTACTCATACCAGTGAATGTATTCAGACAATTCTTTATATTAATCAATATTATCAATTAAATATGTTTATTTTTGTCTGAAATAACCGGAAACGTTATAAAAAAATTGCGTCATAATGTTCTACAGTGACACACTATTTTTATTGGCAACCTGTGTGCAATCGTCGAACACGGTACGCTGATTTCTTAATTAATTATTTTTATCTATTAACTGAAGAGCAGTATTCCAAACCGGCCTAAGTCGGTTTTTCAACAAAGTGAGTTTTATTAATTTTCACTCTCAGAATGTATACTTTTATAAAAAGGAAGAATGATTTTTTTGCATACGGCACTGTTCATCATATATTTCTAATAGCAAAAACATGATATTTGTCAACGGCTCTAAGTCAGGTCACTTCATTCCAAACCGACCTACGTCATTTGAACAAGCAGCTGAACTAATCACATGTTACATAATAGGTCATGTTTGCTCATAGAAGGTGAAGTACGATATTAATGTACAACAATTTTCAACTTGCTTATCTATTTTAACTGCCAATTATGAATTTCGAATTAAATAAAACTATCGAAGAAAGTGTTAACGGTCGTAGGAGAAAAGGTAATATTGAGGAATAGACAAAAACACAAGAGAAATACGCAAGACATAATATCGAAGGTAAAAGAACGACTTTTGTTTCTTGTGGTCATGTTGGGAAAACTGTAATGAGTAATGCTAAAAATGATTCATCAGAGGTTGATATCAATTGTAAGTAGTTTACTTACTCTTATGAATTAACTATATAATGACTATAACTATATGGCTATAAATTAACTTCAATTATTATGCTAAATGTGTTAATGTTTTGTATGACATGCCGCTAGTTTTAACAAGGATTCTTACCTAATTTCATATGCAGTTAAACAGTTAAAATAACACGTAATTTTTTTTATTTACAGCATTCTTCTTAACGTTATATAAAATCCAAATCAAAGTCGAACAGGACAATTTCCTTGTAAAATATATGCATCCCATTTCAAAACGGCCTCGGCAGGCAGTTTCACTAGTAAAAACCCGGACAGATTATTTCGTTAGAAAATTAATTGGCCAACTTGTAAAAGTTTGTGCGAATACTTTTTAAACTATTGCTCAAGTCTGAAGAAAAATATTAAATGCAGTATCTAGATATTTTGTAGAAAAAGGGATTGCTAGGTCGGAGCTCCGCGGTGAAGCAAGGCTTAACTATAAACATAAAGAAACAACAGCATCCATTGTTGACCACTTACGGTCTCTGAAATGCAGACAAAGCCATTATAGTCGGTCTAAGAGAATTCGTAGTTATTTGACCCCACAGTTAAACGTTATGAAAGTTATGGAGAACGTGCTAGAATTAAAAATTTGCCTATATAGTCTTACAATAAGTAAATATCATAAAAGTTTTAGTACTAAATTTATTCTTGTTTTTAGAAATCCCAGAACTGATACGTATTTATTTTGTGAAAAAATTAAAGCTGAAATAGCTGCAGAAAACATTAATCAAAAAAACCAAATCCTTGTATCAAAATATAGAATACATAGACTCCAATCAAAAAGGTTTTATGAAATATTAAAGAAGAATAATGATAGAACTATAAAAGTGTGTTTTGACTTGCAGCAAAATCAGCCGTTTCCTGAACTTAATATCAGTGAAGCATTTTATTGTAGGCCGATTTGGATTTATAATTTAACTGTAATGGTCCATGAAGAAACACAAACTAAAGAAAATTCCTTCATATACACCTAGACTGAGAATGGACTGAGAGAGTTCCTTAAGAAATACCGGTATTACTAAGCACAGGTTTGTATACAGATTGTAAACGCAGCTCAGGTTTTGGCTTTTACAAGATAAAACCATGTTTATAAAACGAAACGGAGTTTCCTTTTATAAACATGGTTTGTCTGAACATTATTGGAAAAGAATTCTTTTTCCAGACTTGCTGGGGTAAGATTAGAAATTTATTAGAACCATGGTATTGATTTACTAGAAGTTCTGTCAGTTTTCTTAAGAGAAGCCCCGTCGTGGCTAATGCCAACTTGGAGGGACGAATCGACTAAGCAAAGAAAATAGAACAGGGAATACCGGACGTTTATAATCAAAATGCTTTTCAACGATTGATATCAAAATATAAAAACTACAGCCACATATATTCACCGATAGGTCGAAAGACGAGATCGAAATCGGAAGTTCTATAGCCTCACATGACAAATCCCAATTTAGGAGACTATCTAAAATAGCCTATGTCTTCGCAGAGATGTTACACGCTATTCAGTAAGCTCTTCACTTTGTTTTACATTATAGCGAAGAGATAATGGTTATCTGTTCTGATTTCTTAAGCGCAATCATTATATTAAGGACTTACTTAGTGCATCACATATGATGCACTTGTTGAAGGTGTCTTAACAACAATTAAGAATTTCGAAGACAACGGTAAACAATTCATCCTAATGTGGACACCTAGGCCACGTTAATATTCCAGAAAACGAAGCCAGTGACACAGCAGCCAAACAAGCGGCAAAAAGCGATGAAGTCTGCATTACTTTAGATAACTATAAAAACTATGTCACGCAAGCCATAAGAAAGGGATGGAAAAGGAAATGGTGTACGCTTACAATGAAGATTAATTACTTTAAGAGTATTCCATTTTTCACTAAAACAAAAAATGCTTTGACGCGTCAAGAACAAGTTACCATTACAGTATTTTGAGTTAGTCATACTAGACTCAATTCATTTTACCTGTTAACAGGAAAACAGAGATCAATTTGAGGAAGCTGTGCCTCCTACCTCATAATGAAACATACAAGTAAATAGAAGAGTGTTCGTTATAAAGAGACCTCAGAATGAGGCTACTAAAATTTACCGGGAATTTGGTGATCGATTTACTGATAAAAGAAAGAAAAAAAAATAATCAATTTTTTTTAAGAAATGTGTTCTGTTAGAGCGACTATGACTAACAGATGATACGTTTCAAGTTAGGATGACTATTTATAATTTTTCTATTTAATCCGTGTTTTTGTGCTTATTTTTAGCTAGTGAGACTTTCTTTAAGGATGCATTCTTACTAATTGCGGGTCCTTTACACCTGCTTTTGATAGTTTTGATGAGATCTTTTCAGGACTGATTGTAGGATCTAAAGTGGTATATAATACACCCTTGTCATCTTGTATTCTGTGGTTTTACTGTTTTATAACATATTTATTTTTATAACAGATTTTGGAAACGAAAGGAAGGGAGGCGCCGCTCTTGGGCGCAGACTGAGGTGACTGACGATGAGGTTCTCTGTGGACTTCGGCTTTTGACTTCTGAACATGATTTGTTGTTTTTTTTCACTATGTGTTTTATGTTTTGTTGTGAATTCTGTATTTATATTGTGTGTTTTGTGACTTGAATTGATATGTGTATTTGTAATGTGCCTTGTGTTTTGTAATGTGTATTTTGTATTTCTCTCATGGGTCTTTTTACTATTTATTGTATTTTCTGTGTATATATTTCTTTTTGTATTTTGATTTTCCTGTGCTGTGCAGTACGGAGATGATATCATAGGTGTGTGGGAGGGCTGTGCTATGAAAATGAGACTACAACAGATATGGTAGTTCGGGGTCGAATCGTCCCTGATCGTCGGGGGCGACGATCAGAGCCTGGCAGGTAGCCTCCTTGCCTAGGACGTCTTGGCTTGCTTGTATGGAAGAGCAGGTGGGTCGGAGCGCTTCCGATGATGACATGGTGGAGCCTGATGTTATGAGAGGGGGCGATGCGGACCCGAAGGGTATGAGTAACGCTTGCCGGGACCCGGCTAGGGTAGGAACGGGTAGGGTAACTCCCCTGAGGAGGGCATTTCGGCTGTCCGAATGATAGTCAGTGTGTTCCTGTGATTCAAGCGGGATCCCGATGGTGGCCGGGAAGACCGTCGAGCTACAGTGGGGTAGTCTGCTGCCACGTCATTCGGGTTTGGTCGAGGTAGGTTAATGATTCACGGCTATACCGGCTGCCCTCTTGTGGTTAACAAAGATTGAAAAAAAAAGATCTATTTTCCAAATGATCTGCTTGACAAGATAATTTTTTATTGAGTCGCATATTTTAATGAAAGTGGAAAAGTTTTAGCTTGTGACAAGGACTAATGATCACAGTAGTCGATGCCTACTATATGAAAAAAATAAAAAAATACCATATTTATGATATGCACTATAGTATGCCGGCTTGCAGGAAGACTGAACATTTTTTTAACTGTACTTGCCGTTTTCTATATATTAATAAAATTAGTTTCTCTTAGTACTCTAAATAAAAAAAATTCAGTTTATTGACTTATGATTTTTAAATTTTTTATGACCACTAAAACTTATTCATGAAGTTACCAATCGGAGTTCCGCAACTTTATCATTATGGTGTTTGGTAGTGTTAAAAGTTATGCTAATGAACAGAAAAATTAATACTAATTTATAAAAAGAACATATTATGAAAAAGAATAGTAATTTTTATAAAATGAAATTGTAATAGGTGTTTTCATAATAATACAAATAGGAAACTATTTTTTTTTTTTGAAATGAAAAGGCAAAACTCTTGTGAAATATATTTTATATACTGAATAAAAATTGATATATTATGGATTCATTCTTTGTTTATCTTTGTATCATATTTTGATACCAATTTTTGTCAGATAATAGAAAGAGATGAGTTCATTGAAGGTGACTGTATACTCACTAAGTGTTCATCTACGCAATGAACTGTGTGCATTGTTTGTTACAGGCAAACAGAAATAACGAGCAACGAAATGGAAAACAAATAAACTACAGTGACTCTCCAATGTTAGCGAATTACATCGCATCATTTTTACAGATATTGCCTACATTTCTTTTCTCGTATAATGAAAATAAAAATATTTATTGCAGAATCTTAAGGAGTTTGTTTTTTTTTTTTTAGATATTTATGTAGTAAATTAACAAGGAATTCACATTCTTACTCAATATAATGTTAACAATATGAAATGTATATTTTGATAAATTGTCATCGAACTGAACATTCCTAATAGAATGTAAGAGTGCATAGCAATTGGTATGATATTTAACCCAATTTATATATATTCATTTAGTGTGTGTGTGCGCGCGTGCCAGGCAAGATATTATTTCCTGTGCCATCTTCACTGAGTCAAACGTACTTTATCACTTTATCATATATGCCTGCCAAGCCTACCTTGCAGACGCATTATATTCTACATATCATATGCATTCATATGATATTCAGAGAAATATGTAGGTGATATTTTTTCCTACTATTTAAGCATTTACTCTGTCCAACTCAGAGGTTAGTTTACTGATAAATACCATTAGTCTAAGGAAACGTAATTTTTACTGTTGCCGATAAAATTTTGATTCTTTACATACTTTATAGCCGTAAGAAAGACTTGAAATCATAGAATAGAAAACATTTTTAAAAAATATGTCACACTATTTTTCATCAGAAACGGAAAATTATATGCACAGAAATCTACATACACATACATAACCCTTATTCAAAAATTCATCATGCATTACGATTTACGTCTTAAAACGATTGTTTGGGAGATTTTTTTGTATTATAACTAAATCATTTAATTGAACATTACCCACTGACTTTAAGGTATCTCGATTTTCAGAATAATACAAAATGAAAAGATCTTAAGATTAAGGGAAGAGAATTTATAGCAAAATCTTAGGAGGAACATGGTTTGTGGAGGTATGTATCAAGATATTCCGCCATAGTTATTTAGTGATTACAGATTTGAACAGAATGTAAAAATTACAGGGAAGACAAAGACTGAAATTTATGAAAAAGGTAACTGAGGATGTAAAATATAGTAATTATAAGTTTAAAAGGTTAGAATAGAACGGAAGAAACGTAGAATAGCATCAAACTAGTCAATAATCATTCAATAGAGAATAGCATCAGGCAAACAAAATTTTACTCTTTTGGATTTATTTATAAAAGATGCTACTTTACCAATTTTTTCAGTTTAGAAATACCTCTCCGGTAGCAATACCGGAATTTTTTATTAAACAAGTAAATTACAACAGTTACATTTTTAATTAATTTCTTGATTACAAGATATTTTTAATTTTCAAAAATTCCTAACAAATAATTTATAAACAAACATCACTGTATTAATTAGATTTTAGACATTAATTAGACATTAGACAATTAGACATTAATTAGATCTATTTTTTACTATTTTTATATTTTTTAGCGATAAGATGAGAAGGATCAATAAAAAAGGTAACTAGAGCAAAACAAAACACATTCAAGATTTTTTCCGTTATTATTATGTCATTTAATAAGCTCCAGTCACATCGATAAAGATTCTCTACAACTAATATAGTTTGTATACACGTTTTTGTGTGTATGAAACTCATCTAAAATGAGCTCATTATAAAAGTAATAGAAACTTTGACAAAGTAAATGGTTCATTAGCCATGTCAAAATACCGTGCAGTCAACCGATAAAAGACAAGTAAATTTTCTTTTATTTTGATGGATGACTAGCTGCTGGAAAATTAACAAAAGGTTTGATGACATTGAAATTTTATTTTAAATAAACATTTTTATCCAGATTCACTAATGACAGTTAATAAAAAATATTTTAAAACTACGGTGACTTACTATAATTCTGAACCATTCATTCACGTGTTTTGCTATACATAATTCATTAAACATCTTTACGGCGCTACACCATGTTTATAAGGTAGAGAATATAAAAAACGATGAGATATTAAAAACTGCTTAATTTATAATTATAAATTATTACCATAAATAAATATATATAATTATATTATTACTGCTTACAAGATTAAACACTTTAATTTGCTCTAAGATATTCTTGGGGATAAACTTAGCAGTTAATGAAAAAAACTTGGTAACTGTATTTTAAATGAGCTGCTCAAATCTCTTCCCTTTAATAACTTTTCAGATATGTTTTTCTACATTTGGTTACATAAATGAAGTCTACAGTTGAATCCCAAGTCCCACAGCTATGAAAGCACGTAGTATGGATTACAATATTTACTATTCGTCAATTTCAGTTTAACGTTTTCATATTTATTTAGCTCTTTATCATTGTGTGTTTTTGGTTTCTCCTGTGCACAATCACTTTTGTGCATGCACGTGTTTACTGTGCAGTATATAGCATTTCTGCCACACGTGCTGTACGTACCGGATTTCAGTTTAAAGTTAGCATGGAAGTACAATTATCAAGAATAGTCTTTCATTTTAGTAAGTTTTCGTTTTAGTAGCTAATACACAAAGGTTAGCCCAGAAGTTAAAGTTTTCTAGGCAGAGAGTTATCAAAATAGTATTTATTCCAAATATGCTTTACATTCCTGTAGATTTTCTAATCGAAAAATAACTAATGTAACGTTCAGTAATTTCTGATTATTCTTCGATAATAGAACTAGGTTTCTTGGGAAAAGAAGTGTATTATTCAGTGAACACAAAATCCATAATCCGTATATGAATATTACGAGTTTCTACAGAAAATGTTGCTTATGATAATAATAATGTAGTTATTTTTATTGAACATAATTAATAATAAAGAGCTTTTTACGAGATTTTTGACATCTGTTATGATCAATAGCCTTTTTCGCAAACATGAAAAAACTTTTCCCTCCCTGGTAAAATAATTAGCGACCTAGTCGAAGACTAGGTCTCAAACGGATATATTTTGTCGCCGGATGGCTTCGACGGCTCGTAATTCATAACCTTGGAGTGGCCCTGAAAAGAGCCGTTTTGCGTTAGCTTTGAGAAGAGCTGCTGGGTTCGGAAGCTGGTCTCCGGCTGGTCGGGAAGTTGCGGCTCGTCCATTGAAGCGGCCAAGGTGGCCAGGGAACTTTTTCTGTCTTCTTCCATCTTCTTCTTCTTCTTCTTGGTCTTCTTCAGGTGGTGGTCTACGATGAATTGAAGATTCACTCTCGTGCACGATCTTTTATTAAAGCCTGAGTGTGGTGGGCCGGCAGCGCCGCTATGGTGGAATAACTGCGCGGTCATCTGCGCGGCGGGAATGATGCTCGTACCAGCGCGTACGTAAACTGAGAGCCACATCCGTCTGAGTTGCTACCGTGTTCGTCCGCCGATATTACATTAAGCATATATGTAGTAACAAATCTTAAGTGTCCTTGCCAGTTAAAAATATACATCCAATTTTTTTTTAAAGAAATGTCATACTTATCAAAGTGGGTATAATATATTCACAATTCTTAAAAACTCATCCTTAATGAAAATTCGTACATACTCATAAAACGACCTAAATCCATTATATCTATCGTCTAGGTTTACCCTTAGGCCATCCTTTTTCCTTTCTTTCCTCCATCCTTCTTACGCCCTCCATCTTGGTTTACAGAGTGTCTGAGACTTCGGAGATGGGATCTTCTTATCCTACAGCAAGTCACGGAAGATGTCTTGCTACCGACCTCAGATGATACCGCCCAGATTTTGCGCTGAGCATTGCGTCAGACTAATCTTGATGCTCTCACCGTTAAAATATTAACGCGTTCTCCCACTCACTTAGAGGCTTCCGTGTTATTTATTATTTCTCTATCAACAGTTTCTTTCTGAATTATCATTACGTCTTCTCTCTACAATCCCTGTATGGAAATTTTCTCAATCAGTATCTTAATTTCAGATACGTTTTATTTAGTCTTCCTCTGGGTTTTTTCTTCATTTTTCCTCGCTTAAGGACTGGTCAAAGTCTCTTTCCTTGGTAAAGAAATGATTTTTGTTTTAATAACATTTCCTATGTTCGGTATTGGTTTCTGAGTGGCTTCTTTAATTGGTCTACTTTTCAGTTTCTCATTAATGATGCTTTTGACCATATAACCTATATCTGGTGCTAGTTCAGATGTTACTCTTTTGCTTTGAAGTAGCCGACCTTTATAAATAGAATGGTCTTTGTCTCCCGTGTTGCTACTTCTTTATAAATCGCACAATTTAGCAATTTCGTAGTGTAATGTCCGTGGCAGTTGACACAAACCCATGGATCCCTGGATGGATCACTGAGTTCGGGACACCTCAAATAAAGATTTGTTTTCTTGTTCATCGCGCCGCTGTATGTTCGAATTTTTAACATCCAAAGCACCGCACTGGAATCAGGATAAAGGGATAAACATCCAGTCTACAAACACCAGCATTTATTTATTCGGAACACTTGTGTTCATCAAACGTCAGGAAATGCAACGTAGAGGACAGAATTATTTCGTATATTTTAACGTCAAAATGCAAAAACTCCTTGTTCATAAAGTTCTTCTACAATTTCCTCTTCCATGCAATTCAATAAGTTTGTGCACACAACTACTCCCTCTAGGTTTTTAACGTACCATGGAGTGTAATTTCTATATCAAAGACCAATCTTCCTGGCTTTAATTAACCGTGACGATTGTAGGTCGTTGGCATTTTTAACGAACAGTCCAGGAGGAGGTATTCCTCGTCTCTTTTAGAGGTCCTCCAGCAGCTGCTGTGATGTCTCAAGCTATCACAAAAGAACTACAATTGGGAGAAATTTCCTTCTTTTCTTTTAATCACCAAATATTTTGGAATCATTCCAATACTCTTCGTTCGAAACTTAGTTTAATCCGTCTTCACTACCAAAGTAGACTCAACGCTTGACAAAGACAAAGATTCTCTAAGAACGATGTTTTTATGAGAACCCTGCGCCACAGAAATAATAGAAATTAAAGTTTCCATGAAAAAGTTCCGCTAGTCAATATATTGCAAGGTTCGATGTAAAGGTGGTTGGGCATGCCCTGGATCGTTGATTCTGCTTGGATTACTCCAATCAACCCCATCCTATATCTTTATCCATGGAACAGTTCTTGTCAAGTGACTGACTCGCACTGAGCGGCCCCAGACTTCGGCAGAGCAAGCTAATATCATCCCACACTCTCAGCCCAGTTTCTACCACTGAGAGGAGGAATGAGCACTACCAGTCCTCTCTCCACCAAACAATGGCAAAATAAGTCACAGTCATGACTTCCACCTCAGCTGCAAATAGTGAAACCAAGAAGTACAACTTCAACCCCTCGGACAACTTGAAACCTCCAAATCCGTACTCCACAGGAGTGCTCCTGAGAAATATCATTTCCCATTATGGGAAATGGTATTGCTCAGAATCTTCAATTTGTACTTAAAGTTGGTTTTTCGATGACAATAAGTATCATAAGTGAAAATATCGAAGTACCATGTCGTTATCCACCACGGACGTGTGCATAGATCTAAGGCACGAACGAGGGTTTGATCTTTTTTGGGGGCATTATTATTATTATACATAAATATTTATATATATATATATATGCGTGTGTGTGTGTGTGTGTGTGTGTGTGTGTGTGTGTGTGTGTGTGTGTAACATTTTAACATTTTTTGTGGAATAATTTCTGAACAAAAAATCTAAAGAATGAACTTTAATATAGTATATATAGCTTTTCTGTATGAAGTAAATATATCCAGATTGTTCCTACAGGAGACTCTGAAGCAAGTGGAAAGCACTTGGGCAACTGCATGTGAGACCGTGAGACATGTGAGCAACCGCAGCACTGCAACTGCGTGGATATCAGCAACTACTGATATCCACGGTGCATTCCGTCCTGTTGTATGGAGCGGAAGTGTGAGCCCAAGTATTAAGATTCGAAAGAAATCGGAAAATATTTCTTTAGAATGAATCTGCTCGCGCAGATGCAACGCACCGCGGCCTTTCAAGTCGATTCCACTTTTCGGATGGTTTCCAAGCCTGCCGTACTGGTGGTGGCCGGTGTCACATCCGTTGCTCCTTTGGCAAGGAAGCGACAGGTGGCCTACATGAGACGACGGGCAAGCAAAGACCAGGAGACCATCGCTAAGGAGAAGCGAAAGGAAATTTATTTTGAATTATGAATAGTAAAACACGTGACTGAATAGTTCAGAGTTATAGAAAAGTCATTTTAGTTTTTAAAAATTTATTACATAGAGCCGATCAAGATGAAATAAAAGTCACTCTAAAAATGGCACGTAAATTTTTCAAGAATTCAT
Source organism: Lycorma delicatula (assembly GCF_047948215.1). Lineage (NCBI taxonomy): Eukaryota > Metazoa > Arthropoda > Insecta > Hemiptera > Fulgoridae > Lycorma > Lycorma delicatula. Next base: position 261,101,182 of record NC_134455.1, on the reverse strand, counting down.
ACAATCCGTGTCATATTTATTTCATTAAAAAAAAATGATTGCTGAAGCCCTTGCAATAAGCTGTCGTGCAGTAGAACCCCAATTTCACTAAAACGCATGTTCAGTCCTGCAAATGATACCTTTAATTTCTTCAGTAACGGTAAATGGTTGTATTATGGGTATTATTCTCAGAGGACGTATCTCTGATTAATCTATCTTGCATCTCAGTTGCTTTTCGTGCTTCTCCCCGCAGTAAAAAGTAAGATAGAGGAAAAGAGATAATATAACGGAAAATATAATTCTCGTTTCCATCGAGAAACAATCCAGTATACATAAAAATATTCTCCTTTCTATGTTTATTTAACATAAAATATTATGTTTGTCTTTTAATATTAAAAGAGGTTCACGACCACAAATAATTATGTAATTTATTACAATTTCTTTACTCGCCTTATTAAGAACAATAAAATGCTTGCGATGTCTCGTCGGAAGAATTATACTTTTTAGGAAACTTCAGCTTAATATTTTTCAAATTCTGCGGAAGAAAGACAGATAAAGAACTAAGTCAACAAAATAAATTTACTTCTTTCAGCCTAGTTCTCTTTATGACTTGACAAAATTAATATTTTTGAATCTAGACTTCAATTCATTCAATAAATAACTTTCATAAATTGTTTAAACGAAGGCTAACAAAGATATATTTGAGATCAAATTTTGTATTAGAATAATGAAAATGCTTCATGAACCTAATTACATTAATAGACCTAGAAATAAAAAACATCTTCAGGTTTTGTGATGTTTTTGTAGAATACATCCAGTTATATCACTATTTTTTTTATAACCTTTTTGATATATAATCCTTTTATTTATTCAGTTATTTTTAACATTAGCGATCAATTTACTACATGCTTCTAAATAATAAAAAGTTAATTTTTTATAATTATTCCAAAAAAAATCATACAGAATATTCATCAATCAAAACTCATAACATTTGTATTTTATATGAATAATATAATTATATTTATATGTTTAACTGAAAAAAATATTTGAATAAAATAAATGTATACAACTTTTTTTTTATAAAAATATATAAACTTAGTTTTAATAAAAAGTATTACCAGAAATTTATTTACCAGAAAAGAATAATTGCAAATTATGATTACTTCTTAATAATGAGTTTTATTTGAATTAATAATGCATTAAATAATGCACTATTAAAGTTTCTTTGTAATAAATCAAATGCTTTATAAATTACTTTTATAAAGCAACTATTTACTGCATTAATATTGCAGTAAATTGTACGCTATTAAAAGTATTAACCTACCTTTTGATTTATTCCAAAAATATTGTTTATAGTATTTCGAATAAAGAACTATTTGAAAACTCAAAATACATTTAAAATTGTTTACCTGCTTAGCTAAATCTAATTTAAATTATTTAGACATTGACATTTTTCTCTACGCTATAAAACTCATTTCTTGTTATTAAAAATATGAGTTACGAGTACGGTAGCTGTAATTGGGCTTATGATTGTAACTATGGGTACGAAAAGAGTAAAATAAATTGTACGTATTTTATTATCCTTCTTTCTTACGCGTAAGGAATACACTAATAGTAAATCTGTCTCATTAAAGAAAGAGTTAAATTAGTAATTATGATAAATTGTTTGCTATGTTTTACGTGACTACATTCATACAAAGAATACATTACAGAGTAAAAGCTCTGTATAATATGTTATAACTGAACAATATATTTTCATAGTTATATTAGATTTTACTTTTTATTTTACAGACCAACATAAATTAATAGGCTACATTTTATTTATTACAGAACTTGTCGGCAAGACGAAAGGCTTATAGAGATCCAGAATATTAAACATGGAATAAAAAACTTCGGTTTTTAACTGAGCAGTTCTTAACTAAAGAAATTATATTCATCAATCGCAATATACAAACACTTATTTTTCAGATGTCACCAAAAAATTGAAAATTACCAAAGGACAGCAGATAAAAAAAGAGACACCAGGTATTTTTCAAAGATTAATGTTGAAGAAAAACATTTGCTGTCGATTAATGTCTTATTTCGTAAATGATATAATATTTATTTAAAAACGGTCGGCGTACAATTTGGTTGTGAGTCCTTAGTAACGATGTATGAAACAAGAGAATCATGTAATAACTACCCCTATAAACCCCCTTTGATAACTATTGTTTTTTTCACAATTACAGCAACGCTAACTTTTTTTAAATGGTAGATAAGAACTTAATTTTGTAACGTGTGGAAACAGCTAAGTTTGACAATACTCGAACAGACAATAGTAATAATAATACACACTGAACACTATTGCGAAGACAGAGTGCTAATATATTCCGATTCTTTAAGTGCACTTGTCGCAATTCGGAGGAATAACATTAAGGATGTCCTAATTGCAAACATCCTGTCCATTTTATACGTTCTAAATCAACGAGGACAGCGATGCATATTTGTATGGACTCCGGGGCATGCTGGTATTACAGGTAATGAAATCGCTGACGAAGCTGCCAGAAAGGCAACAGTCTGCGATGATTTGGATGCATTTCCTGTAAGAGTGGCAGATGTTAAAAACCGTCTAACAAACATAGTAAACAACAACTGGAATGCTGAATGGAGGAGTTTAAATACAAAATTAAACTCAGTAAAAACTTCTGCTTACAAATGGAAAAGCGACTTTAATTGACTCACCGTGACCAAGTAGCGTTGACCAGACCTAGAATCGGTCACACGCGATTAACAAATTTATATTTGTTAACCGGCGAAGTCAGAACAATGGGCGGTGTTTGTAATAAAACACTGACAATCAAGCATCTAATAGAAGAGTGTACCATATATGAAGACCACAGAAACAGGTTCCATCTTAGAAATAATATTAGTGCTGATCTGGATAATGGAAATGAAGAAAATGTAGTTGCATTTTTACACGCCAGAGGACTTCTTAAAAGTCTATAAAATGAAAGTTTAAAGCTGTGATAAAAGAATCACTAAGCGGTAGTTTTATATATATATAAGGGAGTCTCGAAGCGTGGCACGTATAGTGAGGGGAGGTAGCCCTCTTGCCTAGGCCATTTTGGCTCACCTGCATTCAAGAACAGTGAGTCGGGTTGTGTCCGATATTGGCATGGGGGACCCTCAAGGGTGGATTGAGGTCGCGAGGCTATGGGTGTGCGCGGTGCATGCCTGTAGCCTGTTTATAAGAAGGAGTCAACTGCCACGGCACCCTGGCGCGACTGATATACTGCTCAACGGCGGTTCTGGTCGCCCCGAGGGTGCTTAAACAAACTATAAACGAGACACGTAGAAAAACGGAAATGGAATTGATATCTTGTATTTTTAATTTCATGGTCTTTTGAGAACCATATCTCAAATTTTAATATCGGGGCCCTTTACACCCGTAAGTGTTGTAATTGTCCTTGTCTTTTGGGTCTTAATGTTTTATGTAGTTTGTGTTTTTAAATAAAATGTAAGGGCCCTTTACATATGACGATCCAGATGGTGATAGTAATTTCTTTTAAAGAATGTGACGAGGGCTAATGACCTTAGCAGTCGATGCCCGTAAAAATTCATATAAAAAATAAAAAAAAATAATAATAATAATAAGGAAAGCAGAAAAGCAAATAATAAGGAAGCGAATAATAAGGAGAGCAGAAAGGGTGTCGTCAGGGTAGTAGTGGCTGCAAAGAGCAGCTAGTGATTGATAGCGTTATCTCTTTAACGGCAAAGAAGAGTCGGGGCAGCCTATATACTGGTTATATAGTCTACAGGAAGGCCTTTGACTCGGTTCCGCACTCCTGGGTTGATAGAAGTCTTACGTCTCTACAAAGTCGATCCCGTTGTCGTTGAGTGCCTAAGTGTCGTTATGGGTAAGTGCTGCACAAATCTTTTGTTGATTATTCCAGATAAGAACCCCGTTAAGGTCGGAGTAACACAGATCAAACGAGGCATTTTTCAGGGCGATTCCTTGAGCGCTCTATGGTTTTGATTAGCGTTGAACCATGTCTGTCTTCCATCTTACAGAAGTCCAAGAAGGGTTTTGCTCTTGGGCAGTACAGTTTTAGCCATCTGATGTATATGGATGATAGTAAGCTTATTTCTGACACTGAAAAAGGGATCCGGCAACTTGGCAAATTAGTCGAGAGGTTCAGTGTCGACATATGCATGAGTTTTGGTCTTGACAAGTGTAGGGTCAATGCTAAGAAGAGAGGAAAATGGTCGTAGATTCAGGCGTGTGAAGTGCCGCAGATGGATGCTCCTGCACTCATGAATGCAATGCAGCGGGGTGAGACATATAAGTACCTTGGTTTCCTGCAGGATATTGGAATTAGTCATAGTCAAGCGAAAGAGGCCCTTACATCTGGTTTCAAGAGTAGAGTAAGAGCCGTCATGAGTTCCCAGTTGAGTGGTTCTAATAAGGTAAAGGCCATTAACATATTTGCCGTTCCGTTGATTTCCTATAGCTTTGGCGTGATAAATTGGACGCGGACAGACCTTCAAGGGCTTAATAGAATGATGCGTGTCTCGTTCACGCGACACCGCCCCCATCACCCGCTCAGCTCCGTCGAGCGGTTTCACCTGTCCAGGAATAGAGGAGGAAGAGCCGTTGTGGATTTGCGGGAAGTTCATGCAAAACAACTGCTGAATCTCCGGAAATACTTCCTAGAGAAGAGCCAATCCAGCTTGCTCCACGGGGTTATAGTAAAAAGTGGCAGTAGTCTAACCTCACTGCGCCTCAATGATGAGAAACTTCAGCCCCTTGAGGATACCTTCTCCGAGATCAGTGTGATGCATAGGTGGCGTTCGAGGGAGTTGCATGGGAGGTACTATGCGGCGCTTATGGATGAAACGGTTGATCGAGATGCGTCTGTGGCCTGGCTGGAGTATGCCGAGTTGTTTGCTGAGACGGAGTGCCTTGTATTTGCTATACAGGATAGGGTCGTCAGCACACTCAGCTACAGAAAGCATGTCGTCAAGGATCCTGCTGTAACCATTGACCTGTACCGTCTTTGTAGATCGACCAACGAGTCCATCGAACATGTCGTTAGCGGGTGTCAGTTTTTAGCTCCAAGGGAATGTACAGACGACATAACAACGTGGCGAAGATACTTCATCAGAGACTTGCTTTGGACCTGGGTCTCCTTGCCGTTTCAGTCCCGCATTTTAAGTATGCTCCTCAGCCTGTATTAGAGGACGATCAGTATAAACTGTAATACGATCGTACTGTTCTGACGGACAGGACAGTGGAGCATAATAGGCCAGACATCGTTCTGACCAAGAAGCAGGAAAAGATCACCTTCCTGATTGATGTCACAATCCCATTGTCCACCAACATAGTGAAGAAGTACACGGAAAAACTAGTGAAGTATAGGGATCTTGCAGAACAAGTCAGGGAGATTTGAGACCAGGAGAGCGTAACGGTGGTCCCGGTGGTTTTGGGCGCGATGGGAGAGATTCCGCGTTCTCTGCATAGTTCATTAAGATCCGTTGGAGCACCAGCAAATCTGTTCCGACCAATGCAGAAGGCTGTGTTGCTGGATACATGCCGCTTGGTCCGTCGGTACATCACAAGCTCGAGCGATAAGATAACGTCTGTTCTTGAAGGGCCACCTGATCGTCATCAGATGGAGCTGCAGACGGGGGACAATGACCGTTAACATCTGGCAGTACATAAATTTTTATGTCTGGTATTTTGTCTTTCATTCATATATTTCACCCATAGTATTCAATAGTTCATGTTACATATACAATGCATGTCAGAACAATAGTTATAGCTCCTGCGCCTTGCCTTTGGGCCGGCCAGGATGCTTTTTACTGGGCTTGCCCAAGAGAATAATAATAATAATATTAAAATTAGTACTCATTTTACTGGTATATCACGAAGTTCTCTTGCATAACCTATTCTACTTGTGAAAATAATGGAAAAAGTTCATTAAACTATACAAAATATGTACTAAAACGCTTCGTTTGCGAGTTACAGTTAGTGAAAGTTTTTGCTAGGATTTCAGCTACCTCGGTTAAATGAGGTCGTATTAAAATTTTTAGGACAATACTTAATGGGCAAAGTTAGTGATTTCTTATGATATTTTATCCGAAATATCGAATAATACAGGTCCGAAATCGTATCTGCAGTAGGCTTTGAGAAATCTGGGTTGAAAACCAATAAATTGGGATAATAAACCCTGATTTTTATGTTTGACGTACATCAACTTGGTTAAATGTGTAATAAACTCGTAAAATTAAAAAAATAAAACTGCGGATAATTTAATTCTGAAGAAAATTGTGTAAGAAAAATCGAATAAAACAAAGAAAATTTGGAAAAATTTGAATCTTATTTAAAAAAATACATTACTTCATTTTTCAGAAAAGCGAAAGTTTAATATAAACAAAATCCAGAGTGGTTTTTGGTGATTTGCGAAATTTGTAAAAACGAAATTTACTGTTAAAAATAGAAAAAAGCTGGAAATTACACAAAAATTGCTAGCTGGGCACGTCTAATAGCATCATTATTACTCCTAATAATAGCACCAGTTTCTATTATACTACGTCTCATTTCTTTTTGCGTGCCAATACGAGCGGAGTAGACTAAATACTTCATCCAACCCCAAAGAAAAAAGTCCGCTGGCGTAAGATCGGGAGGTCAAGGTGATAATTTTACTGGTCCGTTTCGACAGATCCATTGCTTACTTAAATGTATTATTTAAAGACTCATTACATCACGGCAGTAGCGAGGAGGTACGCCATCATTGAAAAACGACATCTGTTCTCTATCGGCAAGTGGAATATCTTAACAAGAGTTCCATCAGATTTGTTTGAAAAAAATGCAGTTACCGTTTGCTATTGTTGCTTAACGGTAAGAAAAAAGAGCCTATAAACAAGACTTCACCACACATTAAACAAAAACGTGAGCTGGAAATTACTTGTAACAGCCTCACGGGGATTTTCCTCTGCACAAGTGTTCATTTTTCGATAATTTTTCAATGCCATTTGTTATAAGAGGATTCTTCAGTAATTACAACATTACTCAGGAAATCGGTATGATATTCACATTTTCTAATTCAACACCGACAGCATTTCATCCGTTCATCAAAATTTGACGGTAATATCTATTGTACTCTTGTTGTATGTAATGGATATAACTGTTGCTTCTGTAACGTTTGCCACACACGACTCCAAAACATGAAAGCGTTGTGACAACCGCCTGGTGTTTGAAGTGGAAGATAATTGTACGGCATTCAACAGTGCCTCTTCAGCGTTGGTATTTCTCACAAACCGTTCACGACTAGCATCGAATCGTTGTGGTTTAAGCATACCTGTATTTCGAACTCGCCTCTTCAAAATCTAAAATATTTTACGATCCAATACTCTTTGATCTGGATAATTTTTCTTGTATTCACGCACAGCAGCCAATCCATTTTTTCTTACTTTACCATAAATTAACAACATATCCATCAACTCTCCAAATGAAAACAAATTTGTAGTATTACTCATTGTGAATGAATGACCAAACAATAACAGCAGAAACGCCGCTCAAATAAATATTCAAATTCTAGACATTAAACGTAACTGTTGATGAGCTGTTAATGCCAATCTATGAAAAAATAAAAATTTTTAATATGTTTTAAAAGGATGTCTTTTAAATCTTTTTTTTTTTCAAATGAAAAAAAAAATTCGCATATAAATATATGCGAATTGTTCTGATTAAAATCGCATTACTTTTCCGATTTAGTTTGTGTGTTTTGCTTTTAATTAAAGTTGAACTTCTCATATTTGTGTTTAATTTTACTAGACATCATTTACTTAATTTTTTCTGTGATTAAATTTTCTACAAAGTTAGCTCGAAATTTATACTTGTTTATTGATGAATTAGCAAGTTATTTTATTCCAAACCTAAAAGAGTATATTTTCTGACCAAAACCTTTTACTCAGTTTTTCTTAAAAACTGAGATAGAGGTCTGGAACCAATTATATTCAATTTATTAGATCAAAAACCATAAGACAGCACAAAATTTACCCCTCGGGTTGTACTCCAAAAACTTTAGTAAAATTTAATTTCAAAGGGGGCAGAAAGCAGGGCTAAATGTTTCACGAGCTAACTCGTGAAATAAGAAACTTGCTAACGAACCGTTTTCTGACTTAAATTTATATGAAATTTTTTCTTATTTTTGGCTTTACAATCAGCCTTTGGAGGATCAGTTGTGGATTTGATTTGCAAGTTAACCGGAAAACCGAAAGGAATGGGACATAGTTGCTGGCTTCCTTAGATTCTTAGCCGTGGAGAATAGCTAAGCGGGTCTGATGCTGTTATATCTATGCTCGTACAGATAGAACAGCAACTCAAATGCCTAGGGGCCCGATTGGGTGCTTACTTCATCAAGATAGGCGTTTTGGCATAGAACTCCGGTTAGGTTAGATATGCGCTGTTTGGATGAGATGGATGCGTGGAGAACTCTGTGATGGAGCTGCGGTACGAGAGGGTGAAGGCATTGACCTCGATCGCGAAACCGGACCAGTGCAGACAGAGGTAGGGTATCTTTTCATGAGAGGCTTAATAAATTTGAGAATTTGTTTTTAAGTAAATCAAGAGAACTTTGACAAAATTGAATTGTAGGACAAAATTGTCGTTGTTGCAATCAATAGTAACTCTGGTCTCCTGAAGTGCGTCCAGAGTTCCTGTGTTTGTGTCTATTATCAGTAATTTTTTTTGGCTGCTGGTCGTATTTGTACCTTCCAGCAATATCAAGGCTTCCCTGATTATCAGAGTGTGGATACAGTTAGCGCTTGTCAATTTTAGGCTTGTCATTTCTTACTTCTAAGAAGGCAAAAGGGTTACATATGTACGACGAGTACCCGCCTCATCGCGGCTGAAAGGTGGCAACGACTCCTGGTCGTAAGACCCTGTAACAAGCAAGGGATCTTCCTAATCCTGCTTGTGTTCTTTTAAGAGCGGGGGCCGTAATCTGTGGTTTCGTGCCGTACGTTTACGTATTGTACCCAATCGATCCAGTAGCAGCCAAGAGGTACAAAGGGTGACAGGGGAAAACAGAATGTCCCCAGCTACCCTTGCTCACTGAGAGCAGTCGTCACACTTCTGGGCTTGATCAGTGTTTCAGTAGGAGGAAGACGGCGAGAATCTCGTTAGGTCTTGTAGAGTATTAGGGTAGGGAATCTTCGGCCATGACCGAGTTCCAGGAGGTCTGCAAGTCCAGGCGGAAGCGGAGGCCAGAGCTTGTGACAACGAGTTCTTCTGAGGATGAGCTCAGCGAGATGGACACGGGAGCACCCACACGGATCAAGGCGACACCGGGTAGATCTGGGAGTTCTGCTCCGCTGGCCAAAGTAGTCTAGGAGGACCTGGACTACTTGTTAAACTACTTGTCGCTTCCCGGTGGCGTTAGTGTGGGGACGAGGAAGACAACTCTTCCCAGTCTACCCAAGATCAGAGAAGCTTTTACGGCGGTTTGTGATGGTTTCGAAGTTTGGCCTCCAAGCCCAAGGAGGTGAAATTTGTTTCAAAGGCGGTCCAAGCCCCAGCGCAGCTCAGGCGCTACTCTGACGTGCTTAAGACCAAGCGCGAGGCCAGCAAGGCGCGAGGCCAGCAAGGCGGCTAAAAAGCCAGAGTTCCTTTTCGTATACTGAGTAGCGGGCTGGAAGACCACTAGCTAAGACATGAAGCGAGATTTCCGGGCTGCCCTTCGTGGAGACCGGAATCAGCTAAAGATAAGGCATATTAAGGAGACCAGCAAAGGGCTGGTAGTTGTTGCTGAAAATAAGGAGACGGTCCGGGTTATCAAGAAGTTTTCTGGAGTCCAGAAGCTTAAGGTTAAGGTAGACCCTAAGCGTTTACGGTGCCGTGTCATTGTAGATGAGATAGAACGGAGCCTTTCCGATGACGAGGTTCTGTCTCCCATCCAAGAGCAGACCACTGACTTGGACGAGACTACGTTCAAAGATCTGTGCAGGCTCAACTTTAAGACAGGCAGCGTGATGCCCCACAGTGTCACGGTGTGTTTGAATTAGTCTCAATCAGACTTTGGTCTCCTTTGATGTGAACAAAGTTACGTTGAGTTTGAATCTCTGTATCTGTATTTTGACCTGCAGTCGTTTGTGTAGGCCTGCAGTCGTTGTAGACCTACAAATCGTGTGGCTTGGAAACATTCCATAGGTGCATCTACTTGAGATAGGTAGTTCCGCCTTCTGGCATTCAATGCAATCCTATCCGTTAGGTGACTTAAGGTGGGAATTGCACCGGCGGATTTTTGAAATTCCTCTCAGCCTACCACCAGCTTTTAAGTTTATGGACAGACGTGTTAGCGTCTGTAATACTGCCACCTCCTCCGATTTGTTCCTTTTTCCCGCAATCTGTTCTATCACCTTCCTGGGGTAACAATTTCTTCTTTCTTTGCCTCCACCAGTGGCGTTGAGCCACATCCTGTCTCCCGCATGGTGAATGTCGATCGAAGAATTGCGTTTTCGATTTTATCTGCACATTTCAAATGAACACCCACTGGTAGTCTCTCCTCAATCCAGGACCAATAAGAATCCCAGTCAATCCTACTTTTGTGGCCGATAGGGGACTTCCCGTTAAGTATGACGATTGTGCATAGTGTCAGTACCACTACAGAATGACCGAAATTAGAGTCAAGGCTATTCTTATTTCAATTTATAGAGGGGCAACTCCCGATCTAACAAAAAACTCCAAGAGATCAGGAGCTTTGGTTACATCCGTGGTCAGTAGGTCTGTTCCAAGCCAAAGAAATTGTTGAGACGTAACATTATAAAACACTCCTTTACTAATCTACCATCGGTAATTATTAGTCTAGAGCCTCACGGGAAGTGAGGCTCCAATCACTCCAATCACTCCCAGAAGTAAGCGGCGACCCAAGGAACAAAAATATTCAGAGAACATCTCATCTACGACCACGCAGCGAGGGGGATAGTAAATCGCAGAGAATTTCAGTGGTCCAAGACAATTTGTAAACTCAATTGAAGACGCTTGAATATGGTTAGTCCTAATCGACGGGAGTTGAATGTGCTTGATTTATAATTATTAACGTTGTTTCCCCCAGTGCCGTGCCGTTTGGGTGGTTGGTCAAGTATACAGAATAGTATTGTATTAATTAGCATATCGTATTTATTAGCATACGGAGCACTTTAAATGCCTATCACCAGACAATTAAAAAGCCGACATTGACTTTCTTTATTAATTTAGAGCCAGTGGATAATAATAAGAGAATATTCATTCTTTAATCGGGAGGTCTCGGGTTCGAATCCTATTCGGGGAGCGCATTTTTGCACGCTAAAAATTGCCATTTTATCTCATTCCCTGAAGCAATAGGACACCTGGAATGGTGTGTTCTATGCAGTGAACAAAATGGGCACATCTCAACTCCGTAGGGGAAGACCTTGTGACGCTTCAGGTTACCACACCACTCCCCTCCCGTTAATAGCTCTGATGAGCTTTAACGGGTTTCGTCTTTCACCCTCTAACATTTTTTTACATCTCATAGTAATAAGCCAGGACTCGTTGGGATGCCGCTGATACAAATGCTTCGGTAGACATTTACATCAGTGATTTATAAATTCAACTATAGCCTTCGCTGCAGTCCTCGTCCGGACATCTTGAATGTCCTACATCGTTGCCCTCTGAACTAGCTAACTGAGTTCGAGAAATATGGGCACAACAAAAATAATTGTATGAGGTCGTACCGTTGCCTAAAACGTGCGGGCGGGCATAGTACTACCAAATGCCAGAAAGGTGACAGGAGCGTTCCAGCAACGTGTGGGTTTTGCTACTTAGATCACGCTACGAATTACAAGGGTTGTAAAATCCATAAGAAGATTTTAGATTGAAAGCAGAAGGCACACTTTATCCCGGTTACTAAGCCTCCTAGAATTTGGATAAGATTGATAAATTGACAACTAACATCAAATTTTTAATGCAGAAAACTGAGAACTTCATAAGTCTGCTAACGAAGGTGATCACCAAAATTTGCTGATGATGATGATGATTGCGAGGAGTCTCGCCATCGCCTGGTGCAACGTGGAACATAAATGGCATTTTGATCAGAAAAGAAGAATTAGAGGCGTTTGTCCTGACTGAGCGGCTCGATGATATTCTTTTCTCTGAACTGCATTTCACCGATTGAAACTATTCCATTAATATGAAATTCATTTTTTAATTTTTAACGGTTATCACTTTTGTCAAATTGCTAAACGAAAATAATTATATAACTTTTATATTCGTAATAAAAACAGTATTAAACTCGCAATAAAACAGACATTGGGTATTATTAAATAATATTAACGGTAATGTTTGTTAAATGAAGTCATTATTGCTGTTTATAATTATACTGAATTAATGTTTTTTTATTTTGTTTAAATATTAAATATATATATATATATGTCGTATATGACATATTTTAATTTTAGTTTATGTTTTATTGAACGATTTTATTTATAAGTTGGCTTGGTTGTAAAACTGATCAAATTCATTTTTTTCTTACAAAATGTGTTGAGTGCACTAGACAGTTCTCAAACACAATAACTTTTACTGGTAAAAATGTCGAAGTCCATATCAACCACAATTCACTCGTATGAACTTTGAAAAAAATTTACCACTATTAATTATGTCTTTTTTTTGCAGATTTTTTTAAACGCTGCTGCTTGTTTTTTAACAAACTGGCATGTGGAAAATTCTCTCATTGCAAAAAACTCATAATTTTAGCAGTAAAACTGTTCCTAAAGTTTGGTCAATTTTATATGCAACGTTGTTTCTTAGAGAGACTCTTTAAACCGGTAAAACTGTCCATGTCCAGCTAAGCCAATATTACTTCTCAATTACGGCCGTATGGGGGTTAATAGTAAGTTGAGCTGCATAACCTCAAATATCACTTTTCAAAATGGAACGCGTACGGTTAAGTAGCAGTGCCTATATTTTGTGCCTTTCAGAAAAAAAAAAAAAACAGGAAAATACGAACAAAATCAATGAAATGGAAAATTAGAATTAGGTAAGATTATTTTATATTCTTTTTTCATAAACTGATTTTCGCTCTCTCTAATATAATTCAGTATTTTGCCTACCGTACGTTAATTAGCCTGTGTACTCACAGGCTGTAGTTAAACGTAGAAATTAAGGTTGAAGATGCAATATGTCATGAAAATTTGAATGTCTATGCAGATAATGATATGTTGGTATTTCTTCGAAAGCAGGTAAGTAGGCCTATAGATCATTTTTCAATGAATTCTGGAGATGATAAGGATGCAAATCCAAATTATGAACCACAGTCATCTGACTGTGAATCAGAACACAATTATTTATCGCAAGCAAGAGAGGTGTTAACTAGTTAAAATAATGAAAATCCTATAAGTTATATCCTAAAAAAAGAAGAGGAAGGTGGAATAAACCTGATCTATCTACATGGAAAATTAATAGAAACAAATCATTACGTCAATCAGGGCAAGAGTACTTGTTTAAAACAAAACGCCTTGAAGCTGCAAAAGTGCTTAAGTCAACGGATTGTAGTAAATGTATTTACAAATGTACGAAAAATTATAGTGATGACTTTCGATCAATTTGTCGTACTTATCACAATTTACCGTAAGAAAGACAGAAATATGTGCTATTATAGCTTGTAAAGTTTGGTTCTGTGGAGTGTAAACGAAAAGGAACAGCAACATGTCGTGATAAAATTAGAACAAAAAAATATTTTTTTGAAAACGAGAAGAAGTAAGGATATGTAGAAATTTTTTTTAAAGACATCTGTAAGTCGTGGTGCAGTAATATTACTTCACAAAAGTCTAACAGTTTTGCTTGTTTACTGAGAGATATAAGAGAGGAAGAAAATCTCCTCCTGAAGTAATGAACTGAATTAGAGAGCTTAAAGAAAAATTCCCTGTTTAGGGAAGCCACTACTGCCGAAAATCGACTAAAAGAAAATACCTCGATAAAAGTTGTCCGTTTCAAAAATGTACAAAATTTTGCAAAATGAGTGTATACAAAACAATGTTCAAGGTAAGTTTTATCGGCATGTATTTTGTACCGACAACAATTTTTCATTTTTTAAAACTATATGGTCCGATGTCTTCTGCACATAATATAACAAAGCAAGAAAACGTATCTTTAGAAAAATAATACCAGGAGCACTAACAAATTAAGTACGCATCATACTTAAACAAATCTAGTGACAAGGAAAGAAGTGCAAAAGAGGAACATTTTTTGAGTCCAACTTTGGACCCGCAAAGTGTCTTACGAATTCCCAGTTTAGAAGTGTCAGAATTGTGTTACTGCAGAAAACTCACTGCATACAGTTAAACTGTTTATGTAGCTGCTCCGCTTAGTAAAGCGTACTGCTTTGTCTGGACATTATTGAGTGACAGAGAGGATGCTGTGAGATGGGCACTGCTTAACTAAACTGTTTGTTGTCTTTACCTGATAAAATTACAGAAATTTCAATATTTTCATATTAGGGGAAGGAGTGAGAATAGAAACCACTTTACTGCAATTCATTTTTATATAAAAAAAAATTAATTTTACTGTTACTGAACATAATTAAAAAAAAAAAAAATGGCACATATTTATAATTCGATTCTATGCACAGTGCCATAAAAAGTTGTGAGAAGTATGTCCTTGATTATGTTATGCAACACTGGTTGAACATGTTTAAACTAAAAGAATAACCAAACAAAAAACCCATACATTACCCAAGAACTGCACTAAAATGACTTCAAAGATCTGAAACATGAGGGTAAACAGCGAATTGATAACACAAAACTAGACACCAGAAATCAGAGTATAATGGTTCAAAATCGAAAGACTTCCCTACGAAAAAGGAAATAAAAAATTATTTTTAGTTATGATAACTGTAGTGAATACAGAAAATTTAACATGAATACAGAAGAGAGGCCATTTCCTTTACCAATAAAAATTCAAAAACAGTATTGTAAAAAATCTCTCTTCCTGAACCAAAGAGAAAAAAATTACTAAAACTATATATAAAAAACATAATAATACCGGAAAAATACCACCATTATTATGAATCCATACCAACATCAAAAAAGAAAAAAGTGTTAATCCTGAAACAGAGTTTTTGTCAGAAAATAAATAAGAAAATGACTAGGGAAACTATTTTTTTCAATTACCTCAACTGTTAACCTTTTTTATGTTCTTGTATTACTTTTTATTGTTTTCTTACATGACAGTATGAAAAAATTACTATGTTTTTTGTAATTATTAGGTTAAAGATACCTTGTTTCAAGATTTTTGTCATTTTGGTTGTAACTATTGCTAAAATGAACTTTTACCGCATTATCATTGTTTCTGTAGTACGTAGTGTTAAGTGTTTTTAATGGAAGTATACCAGAAAACTTAGTTTATAGAACATAATTATGAACTAACTTTTAATTTTACATTTTTCTGGTAATAGAAAATAAGTCATTAAAAAAAAACTGGAATAATTGACTGACCACTTCCTAAAGCCAGTGGCAGAACAACGAGGAAAAATTACAAAGTCCATATTTTTTAATAAAAAATTGAAAAGCAAGAAAAATAGATCAGCTGCTTGTATATAATTAATTAAGGGCAAATTAAAAAATCTCTAATATTCTGCACAATTTACGAAAAGATTTTATGAGCAGCTGTTATGTAGCTGTATGTCAAAAGTCAACAATTAAAACTACTGTTACCAAAAATTATGCCAGTATGTCTTGATCAGTTTTATTAAGCCAAAGATATACATACATATTTATTATACAAATTTAAACTAAATATTAAGATTTGTTTACAGAGAGATTATGTTGTAGGATTAACTATTGTATGAATACTAAGAAAAGATCAGCTAGAAATGTCAGATCACTGGTAAACTGCATGGGAGTCTTTCCATTTTAGTTAGTACACACTCGCGCCGAAAAAAAACTCTTTTTTTAATTATGTAAATTACTACGGTAAGATAAGTAAACGAAGTTGGTGGCCCAATTTTTTAACCGTTGACACTTTTTAGAGAGAAATGATAATTAATAAAAATACATTTTTATTTTACATTAATTGAAAAAAAGAATCATACTTAATTGAATATAATATAAAAATAATTGATAACTAATTAGTTAATAATTTAAGTATTAATTACGCAGTAAACTATGAAAGCACAATTCAGAAGATTTATTGTATTAAAGATCCAACACTTAATATGAATGATTGCTATCAAATATTTCTGCAGTTCTAAACTGTTATGCAACGATAAAAATGCAGAATAGATATTTAAAAAATAAAAACTTAAATTGGGAACGTGTTTTAATTAAAAGTTATTATCATTTTGATCCATTTCTTTTACACATTTTAACAAAATATAAAAACCACAAGAGAATCTTCCCTTTATCGACAGTATAACAAGTTATTCTCAATAAATATAGGTGTGTGGTAATCGAATTAATAGGTTGGAAACACTCATAGCACATGACGTCATTCCCTGATACATATAGCTTCAGTTTACCACAACAATAAAATAAATTATTCTTAAGATCAGTAAAAGGTTTTACCAAGGTATTTTTAATATTAAATATTTTATTCTTCCACATAAATTCAATATTTGGTATTTATTGTTTAATTATTTATGAACACATAGTCTTATTTAAGTCACTACTAATGACTGTTATCGTTGATGCGACTGTAAAAAAATAATTTAAAAGAAATTCATTGTTAAGATTCATATTGATTTTTCATCTGAATTTTGTAGTAAACAAATTTTCATAGATTTTTACAATTTTTTCTTCCAATCTGATAGGAGTTGAGCATGTAGTATGTACCTCTAAAATATACATTTATATTCTATCAGTTTTGTTAAGTTTGAATTTGAAGGCATATTTCTTTCCAAAAAAAGTTGCTAATAGTTATTAAGTGTGTTAGTTGTTGGTATGATAAACATTTTTAAGCCTGCTGCCGATAAAGCTTTATCATTATTTCGACTATTGCAAGATTGTTGAAGAAACTTTTCAGTCCTTTTTAAAATCGTCATGTTACCAAAGCTCTTTGGCCTTATAAATATTTTTTATCCTTTCAAACTTATTGTATACGGTTGCTTTAAGACGACTTTGCATTTCTGACGTTTTCCTTGTATGATAGTACAACATAACACATTATTTATTATTCTTAGTCTTCTCGAGCTGTACATATAAATTCAATACGTCAAAATTCCTTACTCAAACAACAAGCATATATTAAATTACTAATAGAAGGTTTACTTAGCTTTGAACTAGATGATTGACAGTGGTATATTTCGAGTTCAATCAAAAATAAATCCTGAAGACTGGTAAATGATATATTCACTTCGATAATTACGAAAATTGTAACTATTACTTTAATTAGTAACAATAAATAAGAATTTAATCAAACAAACGCAGACAGCGAAGAAGGAACACGATTATTCTATATTCCATTTAAATAAATATTTTATCAAATTTTTGAAATTGAATCAATATTTTTATTGCATCAATTTGCGATGGCATCGAGTGTTATCTTTTCTGTATACAATAATATTAGTAATAATGACAATTATGATAAATATTTATTATCTCATTAGTACGTTTCAATTATAATGGTATAATTTTATCACGTTTAAGAAATAATAGGGTTTGAACATATCATCCTACTGTGAACGGAGATTCCTATCTGCTGTATGATTTAGTACCATATGATCTTGAACAAACTTGATTAGAAGAAAGTTTTATTTCTCAGTTATATAAAAGAAATTACGCAAAAAGGAAATAAAAATGTGACCATGTCCCTTATTTTCTCGCAGTTTGTTTCCAATACTTCTATCCACAAGCATTAATCTACACCTAACAATTATTGTTTGAAGCTTTTTCACAAGACTGGAACTTCTAATAACAATTTTATCTACCCAAGGATGCCAAATTCGTGATAAAAATTCTAACAGTTGTATAAAACTTAATGAACGTTGCCAAATGAACCTGAGCATTGTCAAATAATTTTTCATTTTTTTATGAGTTTAAAAAATTCATCGTATCAACTTGTCAACTTGATTCGCTTAAAGTGGGAAGTTACAAATAATTACTAACTTTTTAAAAGTAATTTTTTCCGTAAACAAAGTTGCCTTTCATTAAGTTTTTGTAAATGTTTTCGAAAAAATTATGATAAGTCTTTCTCTACAAGCTGATGTTAGTAGATTGTAAATTTTCCGCTATAACATTTACTTCTTGTTACAGTTCGGCTGGAAACAAAACTATACATCTCAAAATATTAGAGATAATGCATTCATAACAATATACATATTATGGACATTATTCTATGATAATATTCATATTACATATATTCTTATGCTACTGGAGTTATGAATTGTTATTGCAACACAAGGTTGTAAATAAATGTTTCTCACTGTATATTTTTATAAAATGACTAATGATAAAAAGAACAGATTCTCAATCGCATATTTTATTATAATATTCTCTCATTTTATCCTTCCAATTCTTTCTATTCGGTGTATTTTGTTATTTTATCTTAGGATATATTCAGTTCTTCCTTCTGTTCCTGGGAAATGCTTCATTTCACTAGCCAGAATGGCAGAGATTTATATGCCATTCCCAAGAGGTAAGTGTAGACGCTTCTAAGAAAAATGTAGAAAATACGCTAGATATTTGTTTCTACGTGTTATAAATTTGATTGAAGTGCTATTCTGCAGTGAAAAAATTTTATTTGAATTCTAAAGTTACTAAATTCTAATGTTATCAAATTAAAGTCACTAAAGCCTAGCCTTAGTTATACTGTTGATTCTTCTTAATCCTATTAAATATTAAATAAAGAGCTAGTAGCATACTGTATTTATAGAAAAGTATTTTTATTAATCATTAAAAATGCATAATAGTACTGCTAAAAGGGCAGAAAAAGAGTAATAGCTTACTTTAAAAATTATTATAGATAAAGAATTACGGGTGATGCAACTGAGTGTAATGTATAAGAAAAGATAAATTCATATGAATAAAGGGATTACTTAAATAATATTACTTAAGAAACTGAACAAAACAGAAATTAGAATATTTCAAGTTAGTTTAATAAAAATTAAGAAAATTATTCTATAGTGGAGGAAATATTTAAAAGAAAATCTTTTCAGGAATATTAAAAAAATTGAAAAGTTCTTGTATAAAGTAAAATAATACATATTTGATGAGGTTAAAGAAATAACAAAACCTTTTTTTCAGAATTACTATTAAACCAGATATCAAATCGTTACTTTAAAATCTATATTTTTACTTATTGTCCGAGAGAGAACCATAAATTCTCAAAGAGGAGGTGCGGAAAGCAATAAAGGAATCGAGACAAGTCACCAGGCGCAGATAGCGTCAAAGCGAAATGATCAAAACAACGGATGGATTGGGTGTTACGACTATGCCCATAACTGTAAATACATATGGTTAATCGGCAAATGGCCTGATGAAATTTATTACTACAGAAATTGTACTATAATACAGAAGTAGGTTTATTATAATATAATAATACAGAGGTAGTAATTATAGATCTATGTTTCTGATTGCAATGCGAGTTAAATATTGTTTTATATAAACATTAACGTCTGCAGACCAAGCCGGATTCGTCAAAGAAAAGAGTACGTGTGAGAAAATTCTAAATATTAAACAGCTGATAAAGAAAGCTAAGTCCTTCAACTCGACCAGTTGGAAAAATCTGTGGCGAGTATTGAAGGAGATAGGCATTCCTGACCATCTTGTTACCCTCATTCGGAACCTAAATGAAAAGAACAGCGCGGTGGTTAGACTGAAAATAAATAACGAGCCCTTATATCCGTCAAGAGGAATAACAGCTATGTATTTTGTTTCCGATTTTATTCAATATTTATGGTGAATATACCATGCGGAAGAGCCTTAAAAACTGGCATGGTGGTGTACAAATAGGAGGCCAGCATGTGACCAACTTAAGCTTTGCTGACGGTACGACTATGTCCGTAAGCTCTGAAGTTGAAATGAAGGAGATTCTTGACCGAGTTCAGCAGGAAAATGAGGTACTAGGGCTGAAACTAAATATCGGAACAAAGGTTGTAATCGTAGACAAATCGAACGATCTTCCAGTCAGTGATGCGCTGTGTGATTTCGAGTTTTGTAAATAAGGGTACCACAGTAGATAAAGATGGGAGTTTTTTGGCCAAAATACGAAGAAGAATTATCTTGGCGAAGGAGGCTACGAAGTTGATAGCTATTTAGAAGGCTAAGGCAATCACGAGGAACTAGTCTTCAGATGTAATTGTCTTCTCAGTAATCATGTACGGCGTTGAGACCTGGACCATCAAAGTGAAAGATCGGAGGAGAACTGATGCATTCGAAATGTGGACCTACAGAAGAATGCTCCGTGTCGCATGGACGGAAAAGAGGAGAACAACTCAATTACAAACTAGCTGGGTATACAGAGGAGATTGTCCGCAATTTGCTTCCAGCACTTCCTCCACTCTTTTGGCCATATAGTCCGTAGAACGGGCAAACATTTTGAGAAGTTAGTCATACAATTGAGAATCGAGGGCAGCAGAACACTGGGAAAACCGCGGAAAGATAGCTGGACCAATTTGAAGAGGCGACTGGAGAAATATCAAGTACGTTGATTCGAATGGCAGAGGACCATGAGCTACGGAGGGAATTGTCAGCGGGATATGTATCGGGCCACCGTTTCTCAGACATGAGAGAAGAAATCACTGATGATGGTGATGGTGATGATGATACAGAAAATTAATTTTAGTTAATGAATTATGATATAATTCCGTTAATTTGTAAATTAAGAAAAATTATTAAGAAATTCATTTTAAATATATATATATACGCACATAGTCGTACATACATGAAAATTATATTTGTTTTTAGTGTTGGTGTAATACTGTTAATTATATATTGAGTTATTATTACAATATAATATAATTTTGAAGTCGAGATATCTCAGGTTTAAATCCTAATAAAGGCAGTAGATTTGAATACTAGATCGTGGATGCGGTTGTTCTTTGGTAGTCGGGTTTCAATTAACCACACGTTATAGGCATGTTCGGTCTGAGTCTGTACAAAACAACACTCACACGTCACGAAAAAGGGTCTCGGCTGCCTACGGTCTCCGTATTCAGAAAGCTGCATGGGACATCTGAAGTCTTTTGGAATATTCATACAATAACATAATATTATAACGAGAGACTTGTATTGAAATTTTAATAATATGTTAGAAGAAAAATGACTTTTTTTATTACTTCCTTGTACGAAGTAAAAGGAAGTATTTTGATGGAAAAAATTTGGTTTTCAGAATTCAACGGAAAATCCATTTTGATCATTCCTGAATCCATTCTAACTAGTTAGACGTGACGACTGTACGTATCTATCCCGCACAACTCAAAACTGATTAGCCGTAGAATGTTGAAATATTGGATTTAGGACTGTTGTAACATCTAGTTGTGCACCTCCTCCCATTTTAATTGCAATCGATTGAACCCAAAAGTGCCCAAAAAAGCCCAAAATCCGAATAAATTTGGATGTGGACCTTTTCTTAACTGCAGTAATAAGCCCTCATTGAGATATTTTTAATGACATATCATAAGTGGTACTTAACTTCATTGGTTCCAGAGTTATAGCCAAATAAAATTTTAATTAATAAAATATTTGGATTTCACAGGAAGAAGGCTCCAATCCGAATTCGAATCCGACTTCAGCTCCTTTTTTTCTAACTTTTTTTTTTAATTGAAGTATATTGATTTATTAATAATTCTTAATCACTGATTGTAAAAAAATACGATGAATAATACAAAAACAAAAAAACGAAAAATGTCAGAAGATATTAATGAAACAAAATTTTATGTACTTTTCAAAAAAAAAAAAAAAAATGTATATATGTAATTTAATAGTTGTACAAGGAAGTCATATAGTGTCCGCATCAGATTTTTTATTTTGGCTTAATAAATGCTATGACTATTTTTTAAAAGTATGATCTCTTTCATTTACTAATGTTTTGAATTAAGAAATCTTCAATTTTATTCTTGTAACTATTGAAGGTATAATTAATTTTTTATTATTTTTATTTTAGTTTCGTTAAATTTAATGTCTATACTGACAATACAAATTTTCATTGTTTTAAACACATCTGATAATTTTTTCATGATATTTATTTTTTATTTCTTAATGATATTGCTGATATAAAAGTTTTTTTTCTCTTTTCAGTTATTTCATTTACAAACTCCGTTACTTTTGATTTCATTTGCCTTCTCGATAGAACTTTTATTTTATCATTATTATTATTAAAATCAAATATTATAGCAGATCTATATTGTTATGTACGAGTAGATCTTATACAATTACTGTTCATCCGGAATAAATTAAAAATAATAATATTAATATTTTTACTGTAACTAACATAAGTCTTTTTTCAGTTAGAAAAATAAAGTTTATATTTTAAAATAAAAATTATAAAAAAAATTTATACAAATTAAATTGATCAAAAATAACACACGAACATGTTTAATTTATTTAATTTTTAGTAAAAATAATGTTTTGTTGTTAAGAAATCCTAGTAGCATGAAACATTTTCGGTGTACACTCCTACATGTTTAAAATAATAGGAGGGATGGAAAACAACAAAGTCACTTAGCCGTAGGAAGTTAAAGATTAATATTTATTATGCGTTTTTTTTCGGTAATATTTCCCCGCAAATAGGTTTTATCGTTGCTCGGTTTTGATAGTTACTCGTTTTATTTGATAATCTACTTTCAGTTGAAGTATAAGCTACAGACATATTTCATTAATAAAATCACATAAGAACTGGGAAAAATCCAACTGACTCGGTAGACTTTCCCTTGCCTATAAAAGTTTCCTATTAATCAGTCATTAAAATTACATTTTTTGCAGTTCTATCTAGATTTTTAAAGTATTTGATCAAGAGGTTTTGCGGTTATTGCTTACTTTCCTGGTAAATCTACAATTTCCATCAGAAGTTATTATCTTTTTAATTAATAGAATCTTAACATTATTTTCACCAGCCGAATTAGAAAGTGTATATAACAAAAAAATGTAAATATTTTTTAGACGGAGGGAATTCGGAGTTTTATTCTTTATTTATGGATCTGCCACATCCGTCAGTTTTTTAAGATGGGATAAATCCAGTTATTTATGGCGAGCATAACTGTTTACATCCCGGTCGTGTAGGCCGGCATGCCGAGGTGTGTTGGTTACGATGATCGACCGGGGACTCCGGGGTCCTTAGGGTGTGGTGGGGAAAAATGAAAGACCCAGACCCGGCTGCTGGGTTGGGGGGCTGAAGGCGAACCGGGCTTGGTCAAGCCCAGTTCGCCTTGCTCAGTGGTTAGAGGCGTGAGGCATTAAAAAGTATAGACCGAGACCCGGTCTCCGGGGAGAGGCCCGGGAACGACATAGTCGGGTCCGGTACACCTCTTCTCGGAGATTAGAGGCAGGCGATAAAAAAGGTCCACCGGAGGGGCTGAACTGCCGTGCCGGATGTTCTGCCGGTAGGTGGGGAGGCCCCCTTAGAGTTGAAGGACGCTCCCCTGGGCTGAGCTTTACTTGATTGTATGTCCGGCCCAGGGGAGTAAGGGATAATGAAAAAAAAAAAACTGCTTACATAACTCTATTTTCGAGTATATTAATAACGGTATCTGTTACTGTCCCGAAATCTTCTCTTGAGATTACTTCTCGAAGTATTAGAAATTTTTCGCCGATAGGGCTTTTGTTGATACCATCATCGAACTAATCACGATTTAAATGTAGAGCAACTATATTTCTCCGGTCTTCATTTTTAATCAAAATGTTTTAATTTATTACGTATTAGGCTATTTTCCATATAGCTGTTAGAGATTTTACATTAGGTATTACTGAATTTAAGACTACCTATTTCTTAATATTTTCTGGCTTGTTCATATTCTTTTGTTTCTCAAAAATTCTTTAAATATAATTTAAAATAGAATTCAAAGGGCTGTATAAGTAGGCACTGCATATTTCATTGAAAACCAAGCAGTCGTGCGGTGATTTTTAATTTTACAGAAAGTTTGTTATTCTCATTATTTTAGAATCTGAACATTAATAAAATTAATGTTAACTATATAATATTTAGTGCTAGTTTGAACCTTATGATAGAGATAGTGAGTGACGTTACTGCATCCCCGCAGGTTAACGTTCTACATTAATAACAGTGATTCATTTAATAACTAACTACAATTATTACGGCCTTGAGGGGTTTCCTGTTGAAACTTAGTTGTCTTATAAATAAAATAACTAAATATAACCACAGGTAATCATATATTTCAATTCAATTTACTTCGTCAGACCTTTTTTTAAAATTTGATGCTTTCATTAGTTATAAATGTAACTTGTAAAATGTATATAAAGATGTAAAAATGTTTATTTTAATTTCGTAGTAAAATATATCTAGAGACCTTATTCTCTGGAAAGATATTCCTATAAAATGTCGTGTTCCCTTAGATTAAAATTTACTGCTTCACATAATTTAGTCAAATGATTAAAATAAATGTTGGAGAAGATAACGACAGTTGTGAAGAACATATTTACCGACTTTAGTGATTTTCCTAACTAGCATTTAAACGTCAATTATGATGGATAAAGAATAAAAGTTAGGTTTGAAGGGTCATATCCACCTTCAATAGATTATATTACGAGTACCATTGTCGACAAATAATATAATTTATAAATGTTGTTTTGTTTATAGAAATTCAATTAATTATGACATTTTTTGAATAATTATGTAACACTGTTATGTTTTGAATTATAAATTTAATGTATATTTAAGGATTTTAATAAGGGTATTGCATGGATCAAATGGGGAAGAGCAATATGACTAAAATGAATTTTATTTGTTCGGTACGTATATATTTTCTTTAATTGGTACTTTTCATTATATTTATACATATATATATAAACATAATGCACAGATAACCTGAGGATCGTTTACGCAACTTTTTTTTATTCATCCATCAAAAAATTTAAAGCTATTTGATGCGACCCAAATATGATTTTACTTATTTTAATTGATGATTTGTCGGGGATTGCTTTTAGAATAAAGTAGAACTTTTAGGAGTACGTTTTGTGATACATAGAACGATTGCTTAAAATCATAAAGTTATGAAGATTTGAGAAAATTAATTGATTATTATTTGCAATTAAGGGTAGCATAAATAAAAAACGAAAGTTTTCCTCTACTATGAGGCTATATAAAAGAAAGTTAAAGAAATAATCCAACTTAATGAATATTGCCTGACTGATAATGATATGTGATTCAAAGTTCTCGTATTTCTGTTAAATACTGAAAATTGTTGCATCTACATTTTCTGGATATGCACAGTACAGATAAATTTTCATAACTAAATGGGTATTATATGAATTCCAAGAGAATGCTGAGGAATCTTCCAGTAGCATCCATTTAAACAGGTAATTCGATTCTACAGATACTGCTATTGATTCTACTACTATTATTTATACTTTCAGTTATATCTACAAATTTTGGTAAACTTTCTGCTGATGCTTTCTCACTTTTGTAGTTAAGAACTACTACTATATAATTACTATCATCATTTGAAATTTCGTATTACGTGAGTCGTTGTGCACTTAAAATTATTTTTTAAACAAATATTTTTATAAAATACCAAATCTCGTGGTTGTATTTCCGTAACAGGAATACAAACAATATATTTTTAAATAAACGTTTTTTAAGTATATTTATTTTAAAATAATACCAGTAATAACTGTGAGACTGCATAAAACTTGACTTTGGAGTTGTATTCATAAAAACTATTATTATTATTCATCGTAAAATTTTTAACCAATTTTTCAATTAAACCGATCATATAACAAACAGATTTATTGTTCTGCTACTTAAAACTCTCCAGCTATTACATAAAAAACGGGGTTTTCCGTACATTCTTAAAGAGATTTACATTTGATTCTCTATGAATCCATCATTCACTTTTAAGAAAGCTCACTCTTAAAATTGAGTAAGCTTCTATACGTGTATCTGCTTCTTCAAAATGTTAAGTAAAAATTATCTTGTGCAACTAAGGTTAGCCTGTAACATACTACCTAATATTATAAATTTTAATATAATTATTATACGCATAACAATATGCTTTATGACGCAAATATGAGATAGGAAATTACTCAATGAAAATGTTTGAAAATGATATGTAAATATAGTAAAGGTTTAGAAATGTATAACTATCAACATGTTTGCTTAAATAATGAATACTTATCTTTAATTAAATACAGACATTCAAAACGGATTTGTAGGCAAAGTTATTAATAAAAAATACACCTTTATTATGAGCAATAATCCTTAATTCTTTGATTTATCCTTCTTTAAAATTTCTTGTAGGTTTCTTCTAAAGAAAAGATCTAGGTAAATTATATAAATTCATTTTGTTAAAATTTATTGTTTTTATTAAGTAAAAACCAGATTTCATGTTAAACTTAATGTATCAGATTAACTAATCAAACATTGATTTTAATTTTTAATATAAAACATTTATATAAATTATTAATAGGTGTATATTATGTATTATTTTTTCTTTTTTTACCAGTAAGTGAACAAACAAAAAATGAATTAGAAGATAGGCTTCTATTAAATATCTGATTTTAACGTTTTTATT
Organism: Lycorma delicatula; assembly: GCF_047948215.1. Classification (NCBI taxonomy): domain Eukaryota; kingdom Metazoa; phylum Arthropoda; class Insecta; order Hemiptera; family Fulgoridae; genus Lycorma; species Lycorma delicatula. Next base: position 261,074,525 of record NC_134455.1, on the reverse strand, counting down.
TTGTTATTTTCAAAATCATCTGCATGAAAGAGTTTTAAATTGTTATTTTTGTGGGGGTAATACTGTAGAATTAGCATGAAATATTTACTAGAATATTTTAAAACATTCATTAGCTAATTAGGTATGGTGGACGATAGGAATATGGTAATTCTTATAGAACGGGTTAAAAGAGTCGGTAAAAATTGATTTATTTTACCTACAAACTTGTAATGACCTCAATTAAGTTCGAGCAAAAACACGAAGTTACCCCCATCTCTTCTGACCTGCACACTCGTAATAGTAAAACTATTTACTTTGTTTTGCATTTTGGTTCACAAAGTATAAATAAATATTTATTCATAATTGTGTATCCCTTTTTATTCTATAGCAATTGTAATAGCTATTTTACAACAATTATAATTTATTCATACAAAAGGAGTCGCAGGTTATTATTTTGTATGCTATTATTATTTTAAATTATATTATTTTTCTTCCTATCTCCTTTATACTCAGTAATGTGGTGCTAAACAACGTAGTTAAAGTTCCCTAGTAGCTTAACATTATTATTACTACACAACAAAAATGAGTGTAATTTTAATAAATTTTTGTTATAGAATGCGAAACGTTTTTTGTCTGGGTTTGAATCTTGGTGTGTTTATTTTAATTTTTGCGAATAATTTTGAAAAAACTGTTTTAATAATTTTTCCAATACTATCCAAATTAATATTCAGTTTTACTTTAAAAGATATTTTATTATTTAAATATTATCTTAGGTAATTTAAAAATTATTTGATGAAATAACTGGCAGAAAAAACACATGATTTATCAGTTTTCTTAAAATATACTACTAAAGAGACAAACTCGAGTTGTTTCTTATAGATCCTAGAAATTTACAGTAAAAATGCACCTGTAGCGTCTGCATAAATTAGTCTCATTTGTACGATTTAATCGAAATTTATGCAGATTAATAGCGGCGAACGTTTTTAATCGATACCTTAAAATTCAATCCACTGTAAGGGATCACTAATGTAGGTTCTTTTACTCTGTTCGTTGTAAATTAATTTTTCTTAATAAAAATACTCTACACTCAGTAAGAAAAGATTAAATCTTAGACATCTAAATAAAAGTTGTTTGCAATACGCCTTATTATCTTTGCTAATTATGTTTTTGTTAGCTCCTTTAAATAATTTCTTATAAATCTCTACTTCTTCACGAGTTTTATAAAAATATTAAAGTAATTGAAATAAATTTTAACTATTTCCTCTGTTATTGTTGGAGTTAAAAAATAACAAAAACCTTAAAAAAGAAAATCCTGTATTCTTAAAAAAGCACTTGCAGGTCACAGTTTTAAATTGTTGTAGAAAATATGTAATATAGTGCAGTAAAATCGACTAAAATCACTAAGGAAACTTACATTTTTTGCCAAAAAAAAAACCGAAATTTAATATTGCTTACTCTCATTCAACGTAAAGACAAAAAATATCCGAAGAGGAAGCAGATTAATGTGAAAAATATGGATGAGATTTCCATTATGGCCATTCATTAATAGAAAAAATTCCTTTTTTTCTTTTGCGCATATACTTTTTTGTTGGAGGTGGTGTGTTAGTGGTGCGGAGGACTTCCTTCGACATCATCTCACACACATCACAAAACATGAAATGTACCGTTCATTAATTCTTAAGAGGGACGTCATTAAAACTTAACGATAGAATTTTCTGAAAAAAAAACACGCTCAGTGAATATTTACTGAAAGACAGAAGGAATATAAGGCTGCAAGTTTGATACAAGTTTCTTAGTGGTACAGGTAGAATTGATGATAGCTACCGTCTTAAGCAGTCGTGTAGACCCGTGTAACAGGAAATACTCAGACGTTGTACATTGAAAAAAAATAACAGTGGAACTTGGGTGCATATTTATAAACGATTAACTGCTGAAAATGAACCCGGATTCACTGACTATGCTCATTTTAATCTAATTATTCTAAGATGTCAAGGATATTGAAAAAAAATCTATAGAAGTTACTTTATTTTATAGCCAAATAGTCTTAAATAGTTTATAGCTTTTGAATATATAAACAGAAGATAGCCTACGTACTTACTGCTCTATTTTATTTTAGGCAATAGGTCGTATCATAACACTCAAATGCTAAAAATAACTTTTCTTTAGTAGTCGTAAACAAGTTTTATAAGACTAGCTATATCAACATATGTGTAAATCCCTTTGTATACATCCAAGGTTTTCATATTAATTCACACAGATAAGAACTAAAAAAAAAAGATTACATAATAAAGGGAATTTAAGAAGGGTGTGCGGCCTTAACGTTTTCCACCCTATTAACCCGATTTGGTAGAATTAGTTCAGATCAATGTAAAAGAAATTGAAGTGTAATTTACTAGGTAATCTTTAAAGATGATATCGGTTTGAAAAAAATTATTTAGAAAGCACATTAAAATTTCTTACAAATAGAATTTATTTATTCTAGAATAACTTACTACGTCCAAAATAAATAAATTACAAGCCACAAATGCAATTCTGATTTTAGTATGAACTTCACAATAGCTAATTTATATTAATGCAAAATTAACTAATGATTTTTAACATTGAGGTGAGAGTTACAAAATCAATAATTACCGTTTTACAAGAATTATTTACTTGTCCTACTTACAAAAGAAAATTAGCTCACTCTTTTATCAGTTAATAATTACAGTTAATAATTACCGTTTTACAAGAATTATTTACTTGTCCTACTTACAAAAGAAAATTAGCTCACTCTTTTATCAGTTAATAATGATAACTATGGGACTGTTCGCAACTAACTTACCGAATAATTCTCGAAACTAACAGTAGAGAACACAGTCCCAATACGGAGTATTCTAGTGTCGCATTTATCACTAGTACGCCAGATTGGTACCGCACACTTACTTCGAATGTTATAGAACTCACAGCATACTTTGGGATAATACGAGAACGGAACTTTGGGAACGGAATTCGAGGAAGTCGGGGATGTTTTTCTTTCTATTTATTGCAGAATATGGACATCAGTCTATTGCTGCTAGTGAGTACTAGATCGTGGACACTGGTTTTCTTGGTGGCTGGGTTTTAATTAACCGCCCATCTCAGGAATGGTTTATCTGGGAGTGTACAAGACCACACTTCATTTACATTGATACGTTTCTTCCTCATTGATACGTTTTGGTTCCGGGCGCTAAACAGAAAAGAATGAAAGGTGTTTCTATTTATCCGGCGGGTAATTCATTTTTTAATGGTTATAGATTTACTTATATTTAATTTGATTTTAAAATGGATAGAGTTGGGGATTGCATTCCGATCCTTTGTAGATCGTGTTTATAAAAGTATACTTACTCGGGTTATTCTTGAGAGATTAGCAAGATATTTGCATCCTTCTTCAGGTGCAATTCCCTTTCAGTCCGTCTTTTGGCAATTCGCTCTAGCAGAAATGCCCCTGAAGAGGCGCTAGTTTTGTGAGGGTCCAGTGCATTTCCTTCGCGGTGGGAGTTGCATATTGTATCTGTTACGTGATTAACAATTAAAAGATGAAGGTGGAAGTGTAGTCTTTGATCAATAGCAGTACTTATCCTCTGTGCCTACGGCTTGACGTGTAGTAACAACAACCGACCCGCTCATTTGTTCGTTTATGCATACATATATTGTCTGAACCTGCTGCACTATTTTAGAAATTCTTTCAATTGCATCTTCTTTGTTGTTCTTGTTTTCTTTTAAATATTATCTTTTAAATCTGTTTGTCGATTTACTTTCCTTATTTTCTTATTTTCTCTCTCTTTCTTATTCTGGCACTTTCCGTTACTAGAAGCTTCTCTAACCGTTACAATATTTAAAGGTTGTGTAAAGTAAATTTTCTTTTGTATTATGTAACCGAGTGGAATACAATGCGTGATAACTTCAGTGCGATTGAAAAGAAAGGTACTACATAAATAATAGAATCAGTTAATTAATGTTGCGTATACGCTGCAGTAATACGGAAAAATAGCAACAGAAAAGTTTTATATACTTATCATCAGATTATCTTTATCTGTTTCTCTATAATACTAATTCCTTTATTTATAAATCCCCTAGACCAGTTTTCTGCTACCCTCTAAATGTTCACTTTATTTTAAAAAAAATAAAAACAGAAAATTTTATATTATTAAGGTAAATAATTTTTTATTTATAAATTGGGTGCAGGTCTGATGAGAACAACTCTTAGCTGTGATTGCAATATAAAGTTAATTCTTTGTTTTGGAAACACATTCATCAAAAATTTTGAAAAGATGCTAAATATTAGCAGTATTATAATAACTTAATATGAGAATTTTATGATTTTTTTTAACAATAAATTTTACTACATAAAATATATTGTGATAAGCAAAAAAAAATCTAAAAAAATATTATAAGGTAGAAAAACACTACATTATCGGATAACAAGGTCATACTATCCAATCTTTATATCCAATCTTTTTTGAATTTTTTCATTATACGTGTCTCTGATTGAATTGCCTAGTAAAAAAAAAACTATGTAAAATAAGATTTTAAATCATTCTAATGTGTGTATATATACTACAATAATTGATACTCAACAATGTTAATTTCATTCAAGTAATTACTAGCTGAAAAAAGCTGTACAGAATGTATTGAAGGACACTTGAGTCTACTTCGTCTCTTACAGTGATTTCAAATGGGAAATAAAATTTCGTCCTATTAACTTGACCTTCACTAATTAAGACCAAATAGTTTTACAATGAAGGTTACTTCTTCTTATTATTTCATTTATAAGATTATAACAATACCTTTCTAATCTTTCCAGTAAAATCAAATATATTTAAATTCGATCGATTATACGGTAATGATGATAGCGGTCAGTGATGTGGAGTAACTAATTCAATTAAAATTAAATTTGGAGACTGAGGAAGCTATCAGCCAATTCCATTCCGTCTCAACTCTGTTTCAATATGAACATTTAGAGAATAGAGTACTGAATGCCTAAGGACCAGTCCTTTAAGTTTCATTGTTCCAATCCAAATTCATAACAGATCTATCTTTCGATGTATTTGAATTAATATATTATGAATAGATTTAATTAACGTTGTCGTTTAACGGGCGTAAGTATTATTTCAGAGTACACCAGTGCACTTTAAAATATCTGTTAGAATAGAGTTTGTAGAGCGTTTAATATGTAAAAAAAAATTAAAGAGGTAACGTAGGACATTCAACTAACCATTTTTATTTTTATATATACGTCGTTGACAAATCAATTAATTAATAAAATTATCACAAAGATAAACATTTTTAGAAATCTTATCATTATAAATATCTTGTTAAAAACATAAAAAAAGATGATTTTTTTGCCTGCCTTTTACTATAAGATTAATTATCTTAAACAAACTAGATATATTAGATCTTGTTAAGTGTTAACCATCTACTTTTTTTACTGAGCAATACTGAAATAATTTAAAAAAATAATCTATTGCCATTACAATACATAATAACAATACTCATTTAAATATTTTTAACTACATTTTAATTGTATGCAATTTGTAAATTTTACTACAAATGGTATGATGAATTAAGAATTATGATGATGGATTAAAAATTCGAAAACCTACAGTTAGGTGATTACCTTTTTATTGGAACTGTATATGGTGGATATAATTAATTTATTTATAATATATATATTTAAACAACTTTTAATGTTTTTTTTTAGGAATTGCAATCGATACATAAAAAAAAAAAATTGTTTACAAATTTAAAAATTGAAACTTTAATTTGCAAGTCCTCCTCTATGAATCATGAGACCTTGCCGTTGGTGAGGGGGCTTGAGTGCTCAGGGATACGGAGTAGCTGGACCGAAGGTGCAACCATATCGGAGAGGTATCTGTTCAGAGCCAGACTAAGGAATGATTCCTGAAAGAGGGCAGCAGCTCTTTCAGTAGTTGTTAGGGGCGTGAGTCAGGACGACTTAAACGGCCGTATCATCACTCAGTCCTCTGAGTACTGCGCAGCTGAAAGCAATGGAAAACTACAGCTGCTTTTTTTCCAAGAAAATGTGGCTCTGTGCATTTTCACATAGCAATAATGGAGGCGCCTTCCTTGGTAAAATATTCCGGAGGTAAAATAGTCCCCCGTTCGGATCTCCGGGTGGGGACTACTAAGGAAGGGGTCACCAGAAAATTAAAAAATAACATTCTACGAGTCGGAGCGTGGAATGTTAGAAGCTTGAAAAAGGTTGGTAGGCTAGAAAATTTAAAAAGGGAAATGGGTAGGACAAATGTGGATATAGTAGGAATTAGTGAGGTTCGGTGGGAGGAGGAAGGCGACTTTTGGTCAGGTGATTTTAGAGTAATTAACTCAGCGTCAAATAATAGACAGGCAGAAGTAGGTTTCGTAATGAACAAGAAGATAGGGAGGAGAGTGGAGTATTTCAAAACGCATAGCGATAGAATCATTGTAATAAGGATAAAATCAAAACCTAAACCGACAACGATTGTTAACATCTATATGCCTACAAGCGCCCATGATGATGATGAGGTAGAGTGTGTATACGAAGAGATTGATGAAGCAATTGAACACGTAAAAGGAGATGAAAATTTAATAATAGTTGGAGATTGGAATGCAAGCATTGGAAAAGGCAAGGAAGGAAATATAGTGGGTGAATACGGGCTGGGCAAAAGGAATGAAAGAGGGGACCGACTTATAGAATTTTGCACGAAGTATAATTTAGTAATTGCCAACACCCAATTTAAAAATCATAATAGAAGAATATACACTTGGAAAAAGCCAGGCGATACTGGAAGGTATCAGATAGATTATATCATGGTTAAGCAAAGATTTAGAAATCAACTCGTTGACTGCAAAACTTACCCTGGAGCAGACATTGATAGCGACCATAATTTGGTGATAATGAAATGTAGATTGGGGTTTAAAAACCTGAAGAAAAGGAGTCAGATGAATCGGTGGAATTTAGAGAAGCTTGAGGAAGAGGAGGTAAAGAAGATTTTTGAGGAGGACATCGCAAGAGGTCTGAGTAAAAAAGATAAGGTAGAAAATGTAGAAGAAAAATGGGAGAATGTTAAAAAGGAAATTCTTAAATCAGCAGAAGCAAACTTAGGCGGAATAAAGAGAACCGGTAGAAAACCTTGGGTTTCAGACGATATATTGCAGCTGATGGATGAACGTAGAAAATATAAGAATGCTAGTGATGAAGAAAGTAAAAGGAACTATCGGAAATTAAGAAATGCTATAAACAGGAAGTGCAAACTGGTGAAAGAAGAATGGATTAAAGAAAAGTGTTCAGAAGTGGAAAGAGAAATGAACATTGGTAAAATAGACGGAGCATACAGGAAAGTTAAGGAAAATTTTGGGGTACATAAATTAAAATCTAATAATGTGTTAAACAAAGATGGTACACCAATATATAATACGAAAGGTAAAGTCGATAGATGGGTGGAATATATTGAAGAGTTATACGGAGGAAATGAATTAGAAAATGGTGTTATAGAGGAAGAAGAGGAAGTTGAGGAGGATGAAATGGGAGAAACAATACTGAGATCTGAATTTAAGAGAGCATTAAAAGATTTAAATGGCAGAAAGGCTCCTGGAATAGACGGAATACCTGTAGAATTACTGCGCAGTGCAGGTGAGGAAGCGATTGATAGATTATACAAACTGGTGTGTAATATTTATGAAAATGGGGAATTTCCATCAGACTTCAAAAAAAGTGTTATAGTTATGATACCAAAGAAAGCAGGGGCAGATAAATGTGAAGAATACAGAACAATTAGTTTAACTAGTCATGCATCAAAAATCTTAACTAGAATTTTATACAGAAGAATTGAGAGGAGAGTGGAAGAAGTGTTAGGAGAAGACCAATTTGGTTTCAGGAAAAGTATAGGGACAAGGGAAGCAATTTTAGGCGTCAGATTAATAGTAGAAGGAAGATTAAAGAAAAACAAACCAACATACTTGGCGTTTATAGACCTAGAAAAGGCTTTCGATAACGTAGACTGGAATAAAATGTTCAGCATTTTAAAAAAATTAGGGTTCAAATACAGAGATAGAAGAACAATTGCTAACATGTACAGGAACCAAACAGCAACAATAACAATTGAAGAACATAAGAAAGAAGCCCTAATAAGAAAGGGAGTCCGACAAGGATGTTCCCTATCTCCGTTACTTTTTAATCTTTACATGGAACTAGCAGTTAATGATGTTAAAGAACAATTTAGATTCGGAGTAACAGTACAAGGTGAAAAGATAAAGATGCTACGATTTGCTGATGATATAGTAATTCTAGCCGAGAGTAAAAAGGATTTAGAAGAAACAATGAACGGCATAGATGAAGTCCTACGCAAGAACTATCGCATGAAAATAAACAAGAACAAAACAAAAGTAATGAAATGTAGTAGAAATAACAAAGATGGACCGCTGAATGTGAAAATAGGAGGAGAAAAGATTATGGAGGTAGAAGAATTTTGTTATTTGGGAAGTAAAATTGCTAAAGATGGACGAAGCAGGAGCGATATAAAATGCCGAATAGCACAAGCTAAACGAGCCTTCAGTAAGAAATATAATTTGTTTACATCAAAAATTAATTTAAATGTCAGGAAAAGATTTTTGAAAGTGTATGTTTGGAGTGTCGCTTTATATGGAAGTGAAACTTGGACAATCGGAGTATCTGAGAAGAAAAGATTAGAAGCTTTTGAAATGTGGTGCTATAGGAGAATGTTAAAAATCAGATGGGTGGATAAAGTGACAAATAAAGAGGTATTGCGGCAAATAGATGAAGAAAGAAGCATTTGGAAAAATATAGTTAAAAGAAGAGACAGACTTATAGGCCACATACTAAGGCATCCTGGAATAGTCGCTTTAATATTGGAAGGACAGGTAGAAGGAAAAAATTGTGTAGGCAGGCCACGTTTGGAGTATGTAAAACAAATTGTTGGGGATGTAGGATGTAGAGGGTATACTGAAATGAAACGACTAGCACTAGATAGGGAATCTTGGAGAGCTGCATCAAACCAGTCAAATGACTGAAGACAAAAAAAAAAAAAAAATTTGCAAGTCCAATTTGGGCATGAGTTGTTGGTTTCATTTATAGGTTTTAACTTTACGCTTTCGATTGGAATTTCCTAAGAAGACAACAGTTTACTTTTTTACTATTTTTTTTTACATCGTCCTATTCAATTGATCATGATTATGTACACATTATGATATTAACAGTTAATTATTTACGATTACATGTATATTAATTGATACCAATTGTAATAACATTAATTCCATAAATAAAGTTCGTTTTTTAAAAACGTAACTTGTTGAGTATCGTACTTAACTGGGGCAGTCGATAGGACAACTCGAGCACGGTTTGCGCATGTAATTGTATTTTGGTTTTCAAATCATTAACAATGTGTACCAAATAAAAGTCATCTCGAAAAGTTAATAAATATAATTTCTTGGATCATCGTACCGTCAACGAGGTGCAACGGACGACGAGAATAAGAGAATATTATTCGTCGGAGTCCACATCGAAGTCAGCAATCGACTTAGTTAGGGGAGCTACCAAATCGATTCAATCTTCAAACTACAGCGACGTAGAAGAGAGGACATCTTTACAAGCTGTTTCAGTTGACAGAATTAGTGAATATAATCCTAATCGATAACCCGCTCATCGAAGGCAAGACCAATCGACGACGGCAACAAACTACGAAGTCAACTCTATATCGGCAACCGAATCAACGAAGGCAACTCACCGATCACATGTGTATAACAATAAAAGTAGTACTGTAAGTAAGAAAAACATTTAAATAGTGTGTAAGAAATATTTATGTAATTTTTTTTTTATAAGATATATAATTATATGTGTAATATAAAAAATATTAATAATAAGATTTAAAATGGCAACATCAATGTTATAAAAGCAGGATTTAGACACGGTTCCTGATTTTACAGGAGATCCGTTAAAATTAAATCAATTTTACACTTTATATGATGAAAAAAATCGCTAAATTCGCTAAATTTTATGTTAAGGAAAACCCTGATGATTTTCTAAATGACTATCTAATTTTTAGAATTCTAGAAAAAATTAAAGTACCAGATTTAAAATTAATGACTGGTGGTTTTATTGAATGGAATAACTTAAAACAAATTTTATTAAATTATTATTCAGTAAACACACTGAATATGTCTACCAATCACTTCCGAAATAAATATAATCTTGTAAATGATAATAGTAAAATAGTAGTGTTAAAGAAATCGCTTCGGCCAAAAAGACCAATCATTTTGAACACCAAACATCAATATTTAGAAGTCTTAAAGTATTCACTTCAGCCGAAAATCCCAATGATTTTAAATACCAAACACCAGTGTTTAGAAAAAGAAATTTAAACAGAGTACCTAAATTTTCAAGAGATCGATTGTCGCTAAACCAATTTATCAACTCGTGTGGTGAACTAGTTGATAGATTTTGTGTCAGGGATGGCCCTGATCATTATCAAAATTAAATTCTAATTTACAATATTTTGGCAGTAATTAAAAGTTCAGACGTAGAGCCAATAACAGACAGTGATGTTCGTGAATGGAACGATATAAAACGAATTTTACTAGATATTTCTCCAGAAGAGACGTTGAGTACGGCTACCAACGACTTGCAAATTAAAACAAATAAATTTAATTTTATAAATAATAATACACAAAATGTAAAAATAAAAACAGCTCTGATCCAAAATCCAAATAACTTTAAATACCAAACCCCGGAATATTCTACTCAATACCCTAATTACTTCCAACATTTGATAAAACCTCTAAATAATCACCCAAAACTGTATCAGCTGGCGAGTAACAGGAAAGGAAATGTAAATTTAAAAGAACGTTACGATAATATTTCAAACAAATAGGTAGACTTAATTTAGGAAACAGTAATAATAAACAATTAAAATTAAATCAAGTAACAAGAAATAAAATCAAAAACAAAAAATCGTTAAGATAAAATATTTTTTTAAAAAATAACTAAAATTAACTCCGATAGTGATAATGAAGAATCAGACGAATTTGAAATTAGTAATTTTCATTTACCATACGAAATAAATTTTAATAATGAACTAGATTACTTTAATTTTCGAAATGAATTTGTTGTAATAAATGATAATGATGATGAATTTGACGAGTCAGATGAATACGAAACCGTCGAAATATTGGAAACTATAGGTGGTGATTTATACGAAAAAGAAGTAGAATCTCGTGAAAATATTTCAGAACAGATAGATGATTCTAGTTAACAAAATTGATATAGTAATAAAAATGCATGGACTGCAGTAGAAGTAATTGATGACGAATTAGTCGAGGATTATGAACCCGTGTTCGGTGAAAGTAGTTTAGATAATTATGATGAGGAATTTTTGACTGATAACTTTTTAGGGGACACAAGCCTAAGCACAAATAATTTTAATACAGATATATTTGAAATCGATGACTGTATTTTAAGAATATTAAGGTTAACGCATAGTACTGAAGCAGTAAATAATTACATTCAGAATTTTATAAACAACATAAAGTAACATTAAAATTCCTGCTGATAATAATAATAAATATATTAATAATAATAATAAAAAGATGAACTCCAGTAATAAATTATTGAAAATTCGTGAGGATAATAAAAATAAAAAAAAAAAAAATTAGCTAGGATATTAGTCAAACGAATACTAACTAATGTACTAATAAAAATAATATTAAACTGTGAAAAAATTAAGTGAGAAAAATGAAGAAATAATTAAAATAAATAAATTTCGGATATTTGACTTGTAAGGGAATAAAATAATTAGGCTAACGAATTAAAGAAAATTAGAATATAAAATAGATACAAAGAAGAATTATTAGTGATTAATGAATTTTTAAGTACTTTTTATTGCATTGATAAATATACATTAGAGGGTATACTGAAATGAAACGACTAGCACTAGATAGGGAATCTTGGAGAGCTGCATCAAACCAGTCAAATGACTGAAGACAAAAAAAAAAAAAAATATACATTATGAAGAAAAATATATTAATTTGAATTAATGATAATAATTAATTTTATTTAAATGTTGTATACATATTAAGAGGAATAATTAGCGATTATTGAATTTTTATAAATATTTAAAGGAATTAAGTATTATTAAAATGAGATAAATGGTATAAATGGATAAAAGTATATTTTATTCAACAAAATAAAGTAAAAATCCAGTTGAATTATATTATGAAGCGAGATAATTTTTGTTTATTATGAATATTATCTTTACAATGATAGAAGGATGAATAAAAATATGTAAGAAGGAGATTATTTCACAGCTGTAAGACAGAGATTAAGTCACGGACATTAGATAATAATATTAACAAGGCTATATTACAGTAAGAAAAACTATTTACAGTATATAATAAATATAATACGTTAGAAAATAATATTAATGCTAGAATTAAAATAAAAATATATATAAGTTATGCATCCAACATAATTATTTGAAATAAATGTATAACTATGAATAAGTGCTATTATGAGGATTATTTAAAAGTATTTTTTATGTATTATTAAACAAGAAACGTTTGTATATTTTCAAAAGAATTTTTGTACCAACAATTAATTTTAAATAAAGAGAAATGATGCTGTAACGATAAGTGACATTGAAAAAGTCTAGGTGAAGATTAAATAAACAAATTAAATACAACATGTTTAAATCATTTAAATGTTATGAATTATGTAAAATGTTATGTATTGAACCACTTCTCTAATATACAGATTTATTGAAACGTAATCGCCAGATAACGGATTATTTAGCGATTTTAATTTAGAAAATGATATAAAACCGGCACTCAAAACCAACAGATATAATTATGAAATAGTGTATAAAAAGGAAGTTAAAATACAAGATTTATTTGAAAAATACTAAGACAAGAATCAATGTAGAAATATCTGAAAATAATTTCTTAATAATATAATTAATTTTGTCAGAGTACTTGATACTTTTGCAATACCTAATATCAAATATATGTTGTATTTCGAAGATAATTTTGTGAACGATGTATCGTTGTTTAAAAATAATATTGTTGTAGTAAGTGATATATGAAATAATTATTTTTTATTTGTTATTATAACGTCACAGCAACTTTACAATCTATTCAGTAAAATAATTGAACAATAAGTAAAGAAGGTCTAATTGAACCAACATTAAGTAGCCACAGACCCAATGGTTTGTGACTTAATAACGAAACAAAAGATCCAAATCTAGTTTCTCATCAGACAACCCGTTAGCATTCTAGATTGAAAGTTGTTCATTTTTTCTGTAGATGACTCAGGAAATGTCCAAACATCCTGTCCATCATAATTTCCATCATTCGCTCAAGTCTTTGAAACATATGGTCTACCATATTCATGAGCCCATGAAAATTCTGGTTATCAGTAGTTTGCTGACCATAGGAACCACTCACCTTAACTAATTCAGGTTACGTAGGACCGGAAATATTCAACCTATTTTTATACTCATTATCATTATTATCAGAGGGTCCACACATTGTAACTTTTTCAGCGTGGGTAGGACGCTTTTCAACCTATTAACAAAGTCAGTATTATTGTTATCATTAATATTATTACTGTTACAAACATGAGAATCATTGTCACTCGAGCCAGTTACCCTCACATCTTCTCCTTTGGTACGCGGACTGTTATTGACAGTAGCATTAGTATTATTGCCATTGGAATTAGTAGTAGTTGTACCTCTGTGAGATAGGGTGGGTTTGGAAGGATAGACCTTAGTCTTGTATTGTTGATAAATTTTACACCCTTTGTAATTCACTGGGTGTTGGTCCACCCTTGGTAATGCAGGAAGCTGGGACCTTTGATGTCTTAGAACAATTTATAGTCGCATGATCTGCACCACATTTTACACAACAGCGAGAGCGATTGCATTGATTTTTGGTATGTCCAAAGCGTTGGCAACATTTGCATTGGACCACTTCCCTTTTGATATACGGAGCCTCGAATCATATACAACCTACCAATACGGCGTTGTGTGTCAAAGTTATCATGAAGAACAGCAAAATCCATGACTAACTGGGATCACGACATGTTTACCAAAAACTCCAACGATTCGGTTCGAAATACAAACCAAGGCTAAACAACCAAGTGAACTATCTGGCTGTGAACTTTATAGATAACGGCGAGGATATTAGGCGGCTGAAACGACTCCATATGTTGGACTTGAGAGACTATATGAGATATTGGGGTGGAATTTCATCTCTTGAGGGTTGTGCATTATCTCGATATTTTTTTTGGTGGGGTAGACCAGTTGATTTCTTCGTTTCATTTTTTATTTCTGTTTTCTTGTGTTATTTTTAGTGCTGTTTTTTTGATATTGTTATATTTATTGTGTTACTCGTAATATTGTTATTTGGACTTATGAGTAAGTAATTTTCCTACATGTACTGCATATGACTCTTGTATGAATGGAAATTTCTCTTCATGGGATTCTTGTGATCTAATTTACTAATAGTTTCTGTAAAAGTGAAACAGGCTGTGAATAACATTTGAGGCAAAAGAAATTGATATAGCTAAATGTTTTTTACAGACAAAAATATGTTTTAAAGTCAGAATTTTATGAAATTAAGTTATAAAAATTAAAACGAAAAAATTACGTTAAAGATATTTTCAGATAAGTTTAAGAAAAGGAACGTTTTTTAATTTTTTAAATAATTTTTGAATAAGTAATGACTTATGGGAACGACTAGACTTTGAAACGTGGAACTAGGTATGGATGGGGATGTTGATACAAGAAGTATAATTGTAAATTATGAGATATTAATTACAATAATTTGTATACGTATATAGTATTCACATGAAGTACATAATTTGTACAAATATTTTACTAGTTCTAAGTGTCCTAGCGGAATTGGAAATTATTTATAACACTAGAAATTGATATTTAAAACATTAACTACATACCTAAAAGAACTATTTTTTTCATACATCAGTAGATTGGGCTTCATAGGCAATGACAATAAAGTCTTAGAACTCAATCTAGTCTGCCCAAGATAACCCGCCTCTTACAGAATGCAACATGAAAAAATTAATATTCTTCTAATAAGTAACATTGTGTCCTCAGACTGAAACGTATAATTTTACTATTTTGAAATCTTCGCGTTTTTTCTGCGGTGATAAAAGGACATAAATTATTTCATGCGAGGTAAGTAGATTTATCAGTTACTCAGTCTCTTAAAGGATGGCCCACAGCCACGTAAATATGTGATCTAATTTGAAGTCATTAGGATGATGGAATGTTCAGAGAGATATTTCTCCTCCAACAATCTCGGGTTTGCTACCTTTAAAATTACTTAGTTTTTTTGGTCACAAGACTACATTATTTATATCTTATTATTGATGAATAAAAAAAAATGTACCAACATTGAAAAAAAGCGTTGTATTTTTTCTCCCAATTTATTTATTTTTTGTTATAATATGGTCATAAAATTTACTAGCTAAAAGTTTAAATGTAAAAATCTTTTACTTATAGCACGTGCTATTGTTAAATAGAAATCCTTTATTTAAACTTGAACTAATTTTCTCCTACTTTTGTAAGTGATTAGCAAAATTTAGCATCAAATGAAAGAATATAGAAAATATTATGCATTTGACCAAATGAGTAATAGCACTTAGATGTGTATCAAAAAATCTTCATTTATAAAAGTAAAGAGAGAAAAAAATTACTCTAAATACTTCTGAAAGTACTAGCTTTTAATGGATCAGTGAAAGGAATATGGTAAAAGAGACAAATAAACCATCCCCTCGTCGTCTCAATCCCGTTCCGTCTTTCTTTGAAAGCTTCAGGGATGGGTAATGTGATAGGATTATTATTATTTTCCTTCATCTGTGTATAATGAAATCTGTTCAAAATTTTTTAAAGTAAATCATTCGGTTTTTTATTATTTTCTTCAAATCTCTGTAAGGAGATCTTCAGTAAAAATCTTTTTAGAGTAAATCAGTTGAAGTGGGTAAGATAAATCGATGTAAAAAACCCTACTATCGAATACATGATAGTCCGAAATGCCTTGCATTTATGATCGTAAGTTATCTTTTGTACCTAACAATACAAGAAAATATTTAACTTTCCAGTTATTTTCTTTTTCTTTCTAAATCGATTTAAAAACCAAATTTTTGTAGATATAGGTTCTAAAGTGCTATAATTTGAAGCAGTAAGTAATGGTTAGAATATTTGTCATTATCCGATAAGCAGGTTATTCTTTGTATCAGCCAAAAGTTAGGAAAAAAAATTCCCAGATTGGTTTGCAGGAAGAGTAGCTTTCCTTGACCGATATAAATTTTTAGAACGAAGAACGTTGATAGTTCCTTGGGTCTTTAGCATAGATCCAATGGGGATTCAGCTTAAACCCATTGAATACCGCTGGAGAGAAAAAGGTAATGTATTAGAGAAAAGGGAGAGTTGTAATAGAAGGACAGTAACCTTCAGAAAGTCCACAATACACCACCCAAAAAAGTATTTGAAGTCCCTTCTCCATGCAGTGGGCTTCCATTCACTGTATATTCTCTCATTAGAGGAAAGTTCTTTACTCTCACAGAAGCGGTGCGTGACCAATTGACAATTTTTTTGAGAGGGTTTTTTTTTTCACCATTAAAGAACCGCTTGAGACACGTTCAGATTTCTTTAAGGAGATTCCTCACCAGAATATCCAAAATCGTTTAGCTTTTAGTAATGTACAACTGAATTTAGTAATGTACTTACTTTTCAATTATTTACCCATTGAAGGACTAAATTGAAGGTAAATAAAACTTAAAAGTAACTCAATTTTAACTCAAAAAGTAGAAAAAACACAAAATTTACATTTAAAAAGTAATAAGAAAAATTCACTTGTCTAATGCTAACATTACTTTGTGTAAGATCAAATGAGGATCTTCTACATACCCGAATGTTGTACATTAATGATGACTCTACAGTGTACCCAGTTCTAATTTACTGTTTTCATTTTGTACAAACATATTAAAATTTTAAGGGACGTTATTTTTGTGGCATTTCGTTGAATCAATAGAAAGGTAGAACTGTTTATTTTAATTTCTATATTGAAATTATAAAAATTATTTTTATATAAAAGGATTTTATAGTCAAAGTAGTATGTTTATTGTTTCGTACTTAGTTGAGCAAGTGTAAATAATGGTTTCCCTTAGAAACGGGTGTTGGTGATCAGTTTATCTATTCCAGTCTTTCTTATTTCGACGCATGTAAAGCATCGGCGCTATAAGTGGCATTATCAGAGTTTCTTCCTCTAAAAGTAATTATAACCTGGCTGTCTGTAGTAAATGTAATGAAAGAGATACTAGTAGGACT
Source organism: Lycorma delicatula (assembly GCF_047948215.1). NCBI lineage: Eukaryota > Metazoa > Arthropoda > Insecta > Hemiptera > Fulgoridae > Lycorma > Lycorma delicatula. Next base: position 261,057,171 of record NC_134455.1, on the reverse strand, counting down.
GAAAATCACATACATTTTGATGGGCTTAGGATGCAGATATGAAAAAATATATTCGATTTAGTGAAGAAGATAGAAGAAACCAGTTCACTCCTCACTTTCCTGTTCAGATAATCCTGGAATGAAATGCTTTTATATAAGAAAATAGTTCTTCCATTTTCTGAGGTGACTGGTATCTTACAGAATCTTATCTATATCGGATAGAATTACGACGTTTAACATAAATATAAGTTTATTGCACGGTTGCATCTTACAAAGATTAACTTATCTAGATTTTGGTAACAATTATGGGACATAATTATTTATGTTAATGAATAGATTATATTTTCCAAAAATTAACAAATTTAGAATTACAGCGGGAAGAGGAGAAATTAAATTTGGACATTTTTTTTCCTAGACTGATGGTGCTGACAATCCCCGCATGTGATGAAGGTTTCCATTAAAGAAAATAGAATTCCTTTGTTTCCAGTTATAAGTAGTAGTATCGTATCTCATTCTTCTTCCTGTTCTCAGAACAGAAACATTTATCACACTTCATGTACACTGAATCGTACAATATTATTTTGGGAGAATATAACAAATATGAGGTCTTTTTACAACTCATCTGAAAAAAAAAAAATATTGCGCTATCCATAAAAGTTATTATACTTGTCGTGAGTGAACCAGTCGCTATACATACCAGTCATGCAATATAGCATTGTTTTTTTCTCAAATATAATAATTTACATAATAAAAAAGAAAGTCTTTTGTTTACAGTAAAATCTGCATTATAAGTGATAAAATTTACATTTTATGTAGTGTAAATTAAAATTATTTTTTAAAAAAATGTGCATAATCAGAGTAGGCTGTTAAGAATGTGACGTTTTGCTGTGAAACTAAATTTCTGTAATTCCTGTTTCAATGTATTTCTTTTGAGTTAAATTAATTGTTATATTCGTTTAAATGGTAAATAAATTAATGTTAAAACATACAGAGTTATCGTAAAATAAAGGTGGAATTCGGTAGCGTATTCTGACAATTGTGCACAGTGACAATTCGGTACAATTTGTTTAAAGCCTAGCCAGCGTTCCTAAGCTGATTTATGATTATATAAAAGATAATGTAGTTTTAGTTTATATTTTCATGACTTTGAATAATAAAGCATTAATCTTTTTTCATATCTTTTTACGCTAAAACTTAACAACAAACTTGATCTAGGTTTAAAATAATCACTACGTATTATTATCCGATATCATTTCGTTAGGTCATTATCGACATTACTCCGTTGAATCAGGGATAATCAGAAAAATGTACATAACAAGAATGAGTTGCTTCAGAGCTAAAATCGGTGTAAATGTCATTTTACTTCTAACTGCAGAGATTAAAAAGCTGTGTTATTGTGATTTCAAATCAAGGAAACTCAATATGTATAACATGTACAACTTAATAAATTCAAAGCTCTATGAAATTCAATGCTCATACACATCTTAGGAAACATCGCATCAAAAAAATAAATTATGATACAATCAGTTAAAAAAGCATGTATCAGAATACAGTTACACATTCTATTTAAATCGTGACAAATTAGTAAGTGTGTAATTGTATAATTAAGTGTGTAATTGTAACTCAGTTACATACCTGCTCGGATCAAGAGAAACCTCGTAAAAAATTTGATCAGAACAGCAGCATTTTACAAGAAGTCTTATAAGCTATTCTTGTCCCTCTTAACAAATTTAATTAACAAATATTTCAGCAGTGAAGTACTTTCCACTGCCATAAAACCGTTTTCTTAGTATCATCCATTAGAAAAGTTCTGTTGCTTAATTTATAAGCTACTATCTGTTCATACTTTATAAGCTTAATTATTTAATTTCGATCCTATCAGTTTCTAGATTGAAAAAAAAATATAAAAAAAGGTTTCATTTCTGAAAAATCTTAGAAATTAACAAACCTTCATTATTTATAGGAAAAATTAACTACAAACAACAGTTTTCAATATTAGAAAATGGAAAGTAACATAGGTAACAAAAATAATCACCTTTATTTTTTTGCAACTTAATGCAGAATTCGTATAACGAAATCCGTATTTAGTATTTTTACATGTAAAAATGTATGATGAAAGGCTCATAAATGAGCTGTAAAAAAAAAGGAAAGGAGTAATAATAATAATATTCCATTGTTTTTGTTATGTTATCAGACTGCAGTATTTATAAAATAAATTGTGATTAACATCTTCTTTTATAAATTTATCTTTTACATTTTACAGAAAATCAGCTGTTATGTTAGGGGATCACAATGGTTTATTTACTAGTTCTAATGATCTTTGTGAAATATTATAAATAGTGTGTGAAATAGTAGTAAGGGATTAAAATTTTCACATTGTTTTCTTTCTTATAACTCTTCCTTAATTTATCACAGAATTTGCAGTGAATTATATTTGATCAGTGATAGGGCCTACCAAGATAACCTATATGAAAAATTGATATGGAACAGCTGCATACTGTTCGTAACAACCATGACGACACACCTTTTAATATTCACAAAACAACAACAGAAGACTAGATCCAATGAATACTTCAAATTGATAGCCCCATAAAAATTGCGCGTTGCAGGTTATTTAAGGTTCAATAAGACCGTCAGAAAGTTGACGGTCATTCACTGGCTTATGGGAATGGGACAATCCGACAATGGGAGCACACAATCAAACAGTATACTATGGTAAAATGTGCAAAAATTGCATGTATAGAAGATGTTATGAACTGTACAGACTGTTAGTAACGTGTTAAATAATCAGTTGAAACATCTTCCCTGGAAGCAGCCACTGAACGAACTGACCACAGGCGAAATATAAAATCTCCTATACATTTGTTTGGTATCAAGGGTACTAAGAAGCTGTATGAATTATTAGAAACAGTCGTGTCCAGGTCCATATAATTAACACAAGCAACTTAGGATAATCCCGAAAAACATTAACAAATGAATTTTACAGTTGGTTAGAGAATAGAACCTTGTAGGACATACATTCACTAAGAAGGATATAAAACCGTTTATGTAGTGTTACGAAAATTACACATCTCGGTTCTTCTGGATGTTATCAAGGAAGGAAATGAGTTAAGACCACAGAGTATGGAGCATTATAAAAGCCCTTCATTGAACTTCTGGACAACTGATAGAGACTTTCTTAATTAACCTGGAACCAGCAGACAATTATAAAGGAATATTGATTCTGAGGTATATAGCTGCTAACTGTAGTGTCAGGTTTGAGGAACCTAGAAAAGCAGCTGGGATTGTCCAACGCATGCAGTGTCAGCAGTATGGAAACAGTAAAAATATGAAACCTTACCGCTTTTAGAAATGCGCGGGGGAGGGCATAGAATCGCGGATTGTAAGAAGGACAGAGACACACCACCAACATGTGCTTTGTAACACTTAGACCACTCGGCTAACTACAAGGGTTGTAGAGTTTATACGGAAATCTTACAAAAAAAATGCGAGGAGTTTTGGGGAGGACCCCAAAACTTACATCTTCTGGGATCTCTCAAGATACACAAGGCAGTCCCTTGAGTTGAATAATTGCACTTCTCCCAACTGAAACATAGATCAATTGGGTATGTAAGTGATCAAGCAGATAACTACTCAAGTATTAATCCCCGATTACAAATCACTCGCAATCATTTGCTGTAAGCGGTGGTTTGTGTCAATTTTACAAATCATCTACTTTGGATAAGCTTGATAAGTTCACAATGAATATTGAGTTTTTAATGTAACCAGATTGGGAACCTCATAGGTCTGCTAAAAAAGGTGAACACCAAAATATGCAAATTTCATGAAGTCTGAGGCTCATGACTTGAACAAAAATGACATTCTGAACAGAAGAGAAGAATAGAAGGCATTTGTTCTAACTGAACTGCTGAGTGTTGTTCTTAGTTCTTATCTCCCTGACACAATACACCGGTAACAAATATTTAAGTATTCGAGGATATTCTGTGTACTTAACTAATTACCAAAACGGTAGGGCTTATGGGGGTTTGTGCTACTAATAAAAACTGGATAAAACACATACGACTCCCACCATTTAGGACTAACCATACTCAAGCAATATTAGTTGAATTAACAGACTGGCCTGGACTGCTAAGATTCACAGCAATCTGTGGTATACTTTAAGTACTTCAGCTAACTGAGTGGTCGCTTTATTTCAGGGAGTATCTGGAATGCAAAGAATTCTCTGGGGTGCTAGTCTTATAACTACCCGTTTTATAGTAATAAATGAGTGTATTAAAAGATTATGCATCAGTGCTATATTTTACTTAGAACAAATTTACTGGCCTACGAACATGACAATGCTCCTGTTCTCTTTGATTTTTTTTATTAGCTTGGGAGTTAGCTCTTTCTACTCTGACATTAGAAATCATCGTTACTCTACATCTAACAATTCTGCTGTGGTAATTGACTCTTAGCACCATGGTCATACATGAGAACTCTGCGCTCTCCCACAACAGTAGAACTGATTGGTATTCTTACCAGAACTGGATTGAGGAAACCCATCCAGCTCTGTTGGGGTACCATTAAGTGCACCATTGAAATGTGCAGATGAGATTGATAACGCAATCCTTCGTTTGACACCTACCACGTAGGAGGCAGCATGACACTCAACGCATGTGGATACAAATGAAGGGAATGAGGAAAGAAATTACCCCAGGGAAGTGATGGGATTTATTGTAAATAAAAGGAGAATTCTCCATTTCAGAGGAGAATTGAGGATTTCAGAGGAGGTGGGGGTGCTATAGCAGTCCTACAAATAGATCTATTCTTAATAGGGCTGCCTGCAAGCTTAAGAGGTTGTTAAGGTTGGTCAAAAATTAAATGTTTCGAGGCTATATCGAAAATTTATCCTCTCTGAATAGAAGTGAATATTCTTTGTGGATAGCCACAAGAAGGTTCAAAATAATACCATTGCCATCCCCATGTGTAAAATCCGCTCAAGAATGTGCTTGCAGCGACACAGTGACAGCCAAAAGATGAAACTGTTTGCAGAACTGTTGAATGCGTATATTCAAGCCACATTATGTGAGGAGTGTCAATTGAGAAGAAATTTTTGAATTCCTGGATATTCCACGTCCATTATGCCTCCCAATGAATCTATTTCAATTGTGGAAGTATCAAAGGAATTTGACAGATTGCAGAACTCACAGAAGTCTGAATTTGATTTAATCACAGGTTAACTGTTTATATTACCTTCTACGGCATTGCTTTACATAACTCAACAATTCATTTCAATCCTTTGGATTATGTGCTACCCCTTAGAATGGAAATTATCAGACTATTAATGTCTTAAAGCCGAATAATCTGCAAATAATGTGTCTTCTTACAGGCCTCTGAGTTTGCTTCCTATCCTTTCTAAGTTCTTTCTTATAAGATTACAGCTGATCTTAATAAATGATAACGTTATCCTGGACCACCAGTTGTGATTTTGAGGTGACCATTCATCCATCGAGCAAAGCCACAGAACTGTGGTGTAATGAGCGGGTACCTGGGAAGGAAGAAATACTGTTCGGTGTCTTTTTTAATCGTCCACCAAGCATTTGAAAAGTTTGGCTTCCAGTTCTCTTTAATCAAGCCGACATCAACTAGTGTATCTCATGGTAGGTAGCTACATAGATGGACAATTTTCGCAAGGTAAACACAAGTATCGTCTAATTATATAGATAATCAGTCAGAGTTTCACAGGATTCAGACCAACATTTGACCATTTATTATCCATTACAGACCTATATTACATATTTTATATATTACAGATCTTTCCCAGTATAGACAATTTCACGAACCTTTGCAGACGATACATCGATATTGGAAGTCAATGGCGATGCGGGTCTTACCTCGGGTAAACTTCAGACTACATCAGACCTTATTAACGATTGGCTACATAGATGGAAGATGAAAATCAATCGTTCTAATACGAGTTATGTGAAATTTACCAAGAAGAAAAATAATTGTCCTCAAGTTCACCTTTGTAATAATCTTATCCCAAACACGGACACGGTAGGAATCTAGTTGTACTCGTACATCTAGATCGTCGCCTGACCTGAAAGGATCATGTTACACAGAAGAGGACAAACAAATGCTAAAATTATACAAATGTACTGGTTATTAGGTAAGAAATTTCACTTGTCTCTGGCAAATAAATTATTGTAGTATAAGGTCTTCCTGAAACCAATATGGAAACACTGTATAAAAGTGTGGAAAACAATCTGTAACAGCAACGTTGAGATGAACCAACGATTTCAAAACAAAGTATTTAGAATCATATCAGGAACACTATGGTTCATTAAGATAAATAAGGTTCATGAGTATCTTGAAATGCCACGTGCTCTTGAGGAGATTCAGAAGGTTGGTTCGGACTACATACCTAAACACACGTGTAAATAATATTGCAGTGAATTACTAAACAATAGCATGTTAGACGATTTAAGACTATGTACTAGACCTTGGTGATTTTTGAAGTTTAAGTGTATATCAGTGGAATGGAAAATTGGTGTCTACTCTTGTTAATAGACTAGCACCTACCCTCATCTATCGTTTCAGACTATATAACTGCCGGTCACATTGCATTCATGTACAGATATAAAATGTAAGATAGTAAGAATTCTTTTATAATTTACAGGTTGTGTTGAATAAATATTGAGGTGTATTACAATTGTGTTCAATATTACTACCTAGTTTTATTAATTATTGATTTTTTGGCGCTGGTGGTTAAATTTGATTTACCTATTTCATTTACTATTGTGATTGTACTACCTTGCTTCTTGTAAACTCATATTATCTTAGTTTGCTATGAAACAACTTCCTAATGCAGAATAATTATGCTAGTAGGAAAACACCATTTTAGAAACAGCTGGAATGGTGAATTACCGTTGTTAATTTATGTTTCAGTATTTGTAAGTAAATATAATGACTAAAAAAGTATTATTACAGTTTCATAACTTGCGATTAAAGAATGAGAAACAAACAATTAATAAAGAAATAATTAGGTTTAAAGTTACAAACAATAACGGTCATATAAAAAACATTCTGGTATTCATTACTATGTAACTCATATAATTTTCGTGGCTATTATTGCATTGCTGTGTAAATATAAATTCAAATAGTTTATTGTATACGTAAATAATTGTTAATGAGAATTTATGTAGTCCTTTTTTAAACTTAAAACACGTAAAAATTTAATACTGATGCCACGAAATTAAAAGATTTTTTGAAGTTCGATTTTTAACCAATAATCATCAAGCAAAAATTGTAGTAGGAAGGAAAATGTTATCCACGTAAAACGAATATACACTTAAAAAAACCTTTCAAAAATACATACACAGTAAAATATGGTTTCTTTTGAAATAGAAACAGAAAGATTATAACAGAATTACGAATTCTTTTTTCTTACTGTCCAATCACATATTACATCGAACGGTAGGTGTTAGAATAATAATGTTGTATATTAAAACAGCAGTTTCATTCTCATATTCGGTAATTGCATTAAATATTAAGTGCGTAAGTCTATGTATTATAGAAATACAGGCTGTATTGGAAAGCCTACTTTGCAACCCGAGTTAAATCTGAAGGTTATCATCATAATCATGCGATCATCATATTGAAATTGTGTCTAGATAATTTGGTCATTTTTCTTATAAGTTAAAGGTTTTATTTATTTTTTTTTAGTCTCAACTCAAAGTTTAAATTGTGTTTTTTTTTTATAAATACAGAAAATATTGTGCATCACGAAATCATATTGTGATATAAAATGTGATTGATGTATATGACTAGCTACATTAAGACTACCGTTTCTCGTTATTCGTTTTTTACGAGATGATAAGATAAAGGATGAAAGTAAGAAAAGAAAGGATGAATCTTTACTTATATTTTTTTTATTATTCCTGATCTCTTCATTGTAAACCACTCACCAACTACTTAAGAAAAAAGTAATCTTTTAATAAATAAGAATGCTTAAATCTTTTTCGTTTTAAATCTTTCTCAAAATTCTGATTTGTTTGTTCTGAACCTAAAACAAACATTTTCAGTGGTGAGGGAAATGATATGCCGTTTTCCCCTTCTCTTTCGAGTCCATCTTACAATTTCCTGGCTAGCCTTCTCTTTATATGACAGTTCCATTTGCTCCCTGTTACTTAACTTTTTCTGCTACGTTCATCTAACCCATCTAATTTTTTCGAGGAAAATTTATTCATCTTCTTCTGTTTACAACTCGATTCTTTTTTATAATAATAGCATTTACTTATTTTCACATGTGTTCCTTTGGTAGCGCATGTGCTAACGCATAGCAAGTTTAGGAAAACTCTTCTCATCCTACGCTATTAATTCTCTCCACATACTACATTCTTCACCTTCATTCGATCTGTGTTTCGAACCAATTTTTTTATGTATCTATACCTATCGAAAAATAACATGGTACACGAGATAATTTTTTCTTTTTCAGAAAAGAGTTATTTGCACTACTTGAAATAAATATTTAATGTACAAAACTATTTCATAAAAAATAAAACAATACATGCAAACTAATGGCATTATCATAAATGCCAATATTATTGAATCGGCTCTACTATATTAGCAATAAAATTTTGCTAACGTAAATAAATACGTGGTTTGCATCTTTATAAAAATATGATTTGATTGATCTCTCATAAGTAAGATATTTCTCACCAACTACTTATGTAAATTTGTATGTTTTTTTTTTTTTTTTTATAAAATATTTGCTTCCAAGTAATTTAAACATTCATTTTATAAATTCTACCAACTAAAATACTTCTTTGTTTACAGTAACATTTTCTAGATCCCTCAATTTTTAATATCATTAACCTATTAAGTATTTATAAAAAAACTGCATAATTCTATTTCGCTGATGTATATATTACAATAAAAGACGATATTAATAAAAAAGACGATATGTAATAAATTATTCGTTATACAAATCTTATTTTTTGTCAAAACGTTATTGCTTGCAATTTTTTTATTCTGGTTTAATCAGTAAATCAACTGTCCATATTCCTTACAACGTGCAATCTCAGTTATCTGATTTTTTCTAATACCTGCCTACGCTTACAGTTCTTTCCCTTATCTGTTAAAATAATCCTCGGATTCTTAATATTACTTGTTTTTTTCTTAAGCTCCTTCATTTGAAATCTTTTTTCAGCATTATTCTCCTGCATATTTTACAGAGATTTCTATTTTTTTAATTTTCTTGAACTTTGTCTATGCTTCGTCCCAATAAATCGCAGTCATCTTTTCTATTGTTTTAGGGATCTTATTTTATTTTACAGTGCATTTATCCAACCAAATTAAGTCATTTGTTTCTTAAAAAACCGATTTTCATGCATAAATTATTTTCAACAAACAGAATAATAACAGTTTAAACATTATTATTTTCTATATATGAATTTTCAATCTCAAAATTTATTTTAAATCTTAGATAGGTTGTTACAAGCATAATTTTCTCACCGTTTTCTGTTATAAAACTTCCATTTCCTGGATTTCTCTGTTTAATTTAATTTCCTACGTTTTGACTGTATTATAAATAACCGTTTTTTAAAATTCTACAGTATATTGTTTGCAATATTTTTAATTCTATGCTACAGCACGCTTATACATACCTCTTACACTTAAATCTAAAGTTAGTTTCAGAGGAGATAGCTCAATAAGGAATTGTCATCCAACAGCAGCACATTGTATAAAAATTCCCCTTAGCAGTTTAGCACTTTAGTATTGTTTTCGGCCTTTCTTATTAAACTAGCGTTTCTGTTTCTACACACACGCCATTCTATAAATTACACGTATACATTATAATAAATATTTTTGTAAAATCAGTATTAACGTTAATCTGTATAGTATTTAAAGCAATAATATTTTGGAACAAGTAAGCATACTAAATTGAGAAGGTGTTGATATCATAATTAAGAAAATACTGTTAATGTTTTCGAAATATAGATAAAATATACACTGTAAAGTAAAACGGCTGTACTAAGGTTATTTTCACTGAGTACTTAGTAGGAAAAGAAAAGGTCCAGCGAAATTAACAAAACATGTAAACAAATAATAACGAAAGGAAAACACCGGAAAAAACATTATTTATAAATTTATTCAAAATCAGATTATTTGGCAAGTGCATTAGTTATAATATTAGGTAATAAGTTGATTAAAGAATGTAAAAAAATAATTATAAAGCAATTATGACTTTCAATAAATTTTTATAAAAATAGTATCGCATGAGCACTTAAAGAAATTGAAGGATATTAAAGGAATCCAAGACGTGCTTTTAATTTTACTGAAGATTCTTTGAAAATGCAGAAGGATCAGGCAGTACTTGAATTTAGACTAGTATACACCGGACGCAGACAGCTGAAATTAAAAGAAATTAATAATAACAAAACAGTTGGGGAAATTTGTAGTACACTATGCCCATCAGTGAACGTTTTTATTTTAAATATCACGATATACATGAGAAACACAAAGTCTGAATTTAGACTAACCGGATTAGGTAAAATATTGTGTAATAAAATTTCAGCAAACTGATCAGTGCCAAACATTTCAGCGTTAAAATTAGATACACTTAACTTTTTATACGATTAATTATAATTATACTTTTTCTGTTTAGTCTCCGGAACCACCATAAGTTATTAATTCATAAGATGAATGAGAATGATATGTATGAGTGTAAATGATGTGTAGTCTTGTACAGTCTCAGGTCGACTATTCCTGAGATGCGTGGTAATTGAAACCCAACCTCCAAAGAACATCGGTACTCACAATCTAATATTCAAATCTGTACAAAAGTAACTGCCTTTACTAGGATTTGAACCTTAGAACTCTCGACTTCGAAATCAGTTGATTTATGAGGCGAGTTCACCACTAGAATTATAATTAACGTCCGAAATATGTAGGATAAGTAAAATAATAAAAAAGTGAAAATTGTGTATATATTATTTTTATTTAATTCGCGAGGCTGGCTTAAAACCATAATCAGATGTTTTAAAACATATTTCCACGAAAATAGGACAAAAAAATACGGGAAAAGGACGAAACCGTAGTCTCATTAACTAAATTAAAAGTAGATTTTCTCAGAATTTTGTTAGGGTATGCATATGTTATGCTGCATCATACGAAGAGATTTGGGAAAATCTACGTTAAATATAATTTAATATCACCAGGCTGAAGAATTTTACATACAGGTGTTATTAATGTACGAATTAATGTTCTCAGTAGTAAATATATTGCTTATAATATTAATCATTCAAAAAATTCAATTTAGTTTAGTAAGTGGTTGTTATATTAGGAATAATTTACAGAATGATATTAAAATACAAAACCGGCTTCATATTTCAAAACTGAGGCATACTAGGAGGTAGAAACAAGTGCGTATCTACATAGAAACAAAATTACTACTTTATGGTGTTTGATATTTTTGTCTGCCATTTTTGTCTATTGAATCATAGTTTTATTTTTTTATTAGAAAGGTGGGAATGTCATGTACGATTTTAATGCAAATATTCACAAGGAAAACGATGACGAAAACCGTTTCTCGATTAATGCTTTAATTTTTTAGTTATAAGTAATCAAAATTACAAAAACGGGAAAATAGCAGTAGTAACAAAACGGGTAAAACGCTGCGTAATAACCTTTTTATTTTGTACAGCCTTCAAAATAACATCCAATAACTAAATTAAACAGTTAATTAAGGGCCTAAACACTAATAATAACTGAGTTAATAACGATAAATAATAACTAAGAACTTGCAATCTGCTAAAAAACTTAAATGGCTAGGTTCACCTTCCTATTTAAAAAAAAAAGATTTAATTCAATACGATGGATCCAAGACGGCGGACAAAAATTTCAGACAAACTAATAATTTTGTAACTTTGTTCGTCCGCACTTGTTTCTTCCTCCTAATATCTCTTAGTTTAAATATGAAGCAAATTCAGTGCTTTAACATCACCTGTATATATACTTATATGCTGTATATAAAAAATGGAAAGAATATTCTCTCATTTATGAAATTTTTATTGCTATTATTTTGGTTTTCTTGCCTTTATCTAGTATTGATCAAGAAGTGTAAATATATTGTATTATTCTCAAAATTATAAATAATTGATTACATTATGTTATCAGATTATCAGGTTAATTTCTATCATTATTGGATAAGATTTTATTTGATTCATCAACATTTCTATATGTAAGTGACCTTTTTACTAGTTAAAAAAAAATCGACTTTTGTATTAAGGAATTAAAAACAAATCAGGTGTGCTTGAATTATTTCATGCTGAAATATTTATCGCGGTAGGTGTGCGCTAAATGATAGAACAATGTTAAAAAATCGATTGGTTTTTATTCTCACCCAGTTTAATGTGAATATTTATGTAGTTTACCTCTTGAGAATAGTAAGCGGATATTCCTCATCAGGGTTGTATTTTACAGATTATTAATGCTCTGTACGTCGTCGCTGCTATATCAGTAACATTTTCACATTCTTCTCTTTATTTGATTACAGAATGAAAAATTGGTTGAAGCTTTGTTGCAATTAAATTACCAGAATGTCATTAGTACTAGTAAAAGATAGAAAATGTAGAAATTAAGAGAAGATCAAAGGATCTTCTCTTAATTTCTACATTTTCTTGCTAAATTATAGAAAGAAATTTATCGGATTTAAATACATAATTATTTAACTTTAAAAAAAATCGTTAGACTTTTTCCCGCAAATAAAGTTTTGTCACCAGTAAGAAATTAATTTCGAAATTTATTATTAAATTATTTAATTAAAATCATTAAATTAAATTTATTAATATTATTAAACATACTTTTATTATACACTAGTATTGGTATTTTATTATACCATTTTATGATATTATGTAAAGTTATTTAATGTTTAATTAAACATTATTATTTGAAGAAAAAATAGTAAAACATAATTTTACGGAAATTGGAAAATTAAAAATATTTATTAGTTACGTAAACTCATTTAAACATCCCTTTACCTTAAAATATTTAAAATATAATTCTATATTTTAAATATACCGATATTCTAATTTAAAAAGCCAATGCCTTAATGAAAATGAGAAATTCTTAACGTACTTTTAATGATAATAATATTAATAATAATAATAATAATAATAATAATAATAATAATAATAATAATAATAATAATAATAATAATAATAATAATAATAATAATAATAATAATAATAATAATAATAATAATAATAATAATAATAATAATAATAATAATAATAATAATAATAATAATAATAATAATAATAATAATAATAATAATAATAATAATAATGCCCTGAGGTAGATAATCCCCACGTCCGGAACACAACATCTATGTTCCACGTCCAGGGCGGCAACAGCTGTACCTTTGTACATCACATATAGCTGGCTAACGGGGTTCCGAGTAAATTCCTCGGTTATGCATTGTTAAGTTTGACCTGGTTCCAACTTCAGGTCACTAAACGGACTGGATTTTTGGCTACCTGCAGGAAATGGAGTAACATATGATTTTGGATATGGATTCATACCATTCTTAGAGCTGGCGATGTGGCGGCCAGGGTCAATGTTATTGCAGGTGTAACGGAGACCCTTCCGTTGTCCACATGCCCCCTGCGATGGCAAGCATGTAGCAATGGTGCCCATGTATGTCGGTGCATGGGAGCTCTGAAAGCTTCGGTGAGTAGGAGCCTGGAGTCAGTGCAGAGACTGCGCATCCGCTCTCTGCCAGGACATATGCCGGTTCCACCGGAGTACCGGATAGGACCTCCAAGGTTAGTAGCCCTGGAGTGGGGGTGTACCCCGGCGGCTAGCCTTGCTACAGAAGGGATCAATGTTCATGAATTTTCCTGAACAAACTCACGTGGCAGAGGGTGCACGTAAACACCCTCGTTTAGAAACCGCCGATTCGCCACAAGCGAAGCGGAAAAAAAGCAAGGAGAGTGATAAGATTAGAAAAGATGCTGATAAAATCAGTAAAGATTTGAGAAAAGCTTTGTTTGGTAATAATGTTCCCAAACCAAGATTTTTGGTCATTACAAAAGAGAATGGTAACTTCCAAAAGGTAAGTCCATTCTTAATTGCTAGAGAGATTACAAATTGTGCTGGTGGTCCTGTCAAGGATATCCGTAAGACGTTTAACGGATTACATGTCGAAACTATAAACGACATGCAAAGTCAGAAAGTCCAGGCGTTGAAGAAGATCGGTGAATTTGCGGTTACTGTCCAACCGCATAGTACACTCAATTCATCTAGAGGAGTTGTTGTTTGCCGTGATCTTCTTAACTGTACTGAAGAAGAAATAGTGCAGGAAATGTCTAGTCAGGGAGTGACACATTGTCGCAGACTTTCTATGAGACGAAATGGTGAGATTCTTCCTTCGGCCTCTCATGTATTGACATTCAATAGGCCAAGTCTTCCTGAAAAGGTACGAGCTGGCATCCATCGGCTTGATGTACGGGCATTTATTCCGCAGCCGATGAGATGTTTCAGATGTCAACGTTTCGGACACACTGCAGCTAGATGTGAAGCGCAGGAAATTTGTATATGCGGATTGAAGATACATGAGGGTGATCCATGTAAAGACCCTCCAGTCTGCATTAATTGTAAAGGGCATCATAACTGTCGATCCAGGAACTGCCCAGTATACAAATCAGAAACAGCCATTCAGGAGGTTAAAACGCTTCAAAAAGTCAGCTACCCTGAAGCGAAGAAGATTGTTAACCTACGTACACCTAGACCATCGACTTCATACGCAGAAGCAGCTGCTGCTCCCCCCACACCTAAAATCAACGTGGAGCAGTTGCTTAATACGATGGCACCAAGTCTCGCGACAATAATAGAAAGAATCATTGATTCCAAGATCGAGTCTACTCAACAGATACAACAAAGTAAACATGAGAAGGCTCAATCCCGGACTGACGTCGCCGACAGAAGACCCGCACCAGCGCAGTTTAAAAAACCGGCAAAATCCTCGATTATAACTCCAGCAATAGACGTAATGAAGAAAAATCTTGATCTATCCAACAAAGATCTAAAGATCACCCCGACGACGAGTCATATAGCTAAGGATACTGTGACAAGAGTACAGGAAAAATCTGCGTCAACCAAAATGGAGGTGCAAGTAACTATCGAAAAAGCACCAGACACAGACGATATTAAAACTGTACCTACAGAGGCCCCAAAAGCTCAGAGAACAACTGTGGCGAGAGCATCTGTATCAGCCGGACCAAGCACAGCCTTAGACATCGAATCGAGTTCATCAGCCGCCGAAAGTGCATCGGTTGCAAGTTTAGACTCAATTGCAACGATGCTCACAGCACCATTCAAGCTTTCATCACCTGATGTAAGCCGGCGAACGTCGTTGGCGTCAGAAAGAGAAGACGATGCCATGTCCGAAGCCTCAGACACTCTGTCGTCGGAAGTTGAGGCCGTTCGCAGAATGGAAAAGCGGTGTAAAAAGGGTTGGCCGAAAGGAAAGCCTAGAAAGTGATATAATTGAATCAGAAATTATAAGAAAAAGCAAAATTTTGATCATTTTTTTTTGAACAATAAAATGTGAAATTTTGAACCTTTTTTTTTGTTTTTTTTTTGAAGTGGGATGGGGCTAATGACCAAAGTAGTCGATGCCCCTAAAAACCTCAAAAAAAAAAAAAAAAAAAAAAAAAAAAAAAAATAATAATAATAATAATAATAATAATAATAATAATAATAATAATAATAATAATAATAATAATAATAATAATAATAATAATAATAATAATAATAATAATAATAATAATAATAATAATAATAATAATAATAATAATAATAATAATAATAATAATAATAATAATAATAATAATAATAATAATAATAATAATAATAATAATAATAATAATAATAATAATAATAATAATAATAATAATAATAATAATAATAATAATAATAATAATAATAATAATAATAATAATAATAATAATAATAATAATAATAATAATAATAATAATAATAATAATAATAATAATAATAATAATAATAATAATAATAATAATAATAATAATAATAATAATAATAATAATAATAATAATAATAATAATAATAATAATAATAATAATAATAATAATAATAATAATAATAATAATAATAATAATAATAATAATAATAATAATAATAATAATAATAATAATAATAATAATAATAATAATAATAATAATAATAATAATAATAATAATAATAATAATAATAATAATAATAATAATAATAATAATAATAATAATAATAATAATAATAATAATAATAATAATAATAATAATAATAATAATAATAATAATAATAATAATAATAATAATAATAATAATAATAATAATAATAATAATAATAATAATAATAATAATAATAATAATAATAATAATAATAATAATAATAATAATAATAATAATAATAATAATAATAATAATAATAATAATAATAATAATAATAATAATAATAATAATAATAATAATAATAATAATAATAATAATAATAATAATAATAATAATAATAATAATAATAATAATAATAATAATAATAATAATAATAATAATAATAATAATAATAATAATAATAATAATAATAATAATAATAATAATAATAATAATAATAATAATAATAATAATAATAATAATAATAATAATAATAATAATAATAATAATAATAATAATAATAATAATAATAATAATAATAATAATAATAATAATAATAATAATAATAATAATAATAATAATAATAATAATAATAATAATAATAATAATAATAATAATAATAATAATAATAATAATAATAATAATAATAATAATAATAATAATAATAATAATAATAATATTCCGATAATATAATCCCGATTAATCCGATTTATGTAACCCGATAATTATATCTAGTCGAGTACTAGATTGGCGGTCCCGAGCTGTCCGAACTAGTTGCGGTTGCGCTTCTCGGTTTCGCTGTTTACAGCTGGCGTGGGAGGCATGACTGTGATCTGTTTGCCATCGCTGGGCGGAGTGCGGACTGGGAGTGCCCATCCTCGGTTGTGGAGCCGGATTGAGGGTGGGTGCTGTGAGTTTGTTCTCCCAAAGTCTTGCGTTATCCGGTATGAGTCAGTAGCTTCGGCCCTTGGCAGGGATTGTCCCATGGGTAAGGGTATCGGAGCCCTTACGGTTACGTGCGAACCCTTGGATGTCGCTATCGTGGGTCAGGCAGTACCTGACTCCCCAGCGCGGTTTAAATTTGTGAGATGCGGTTGACTGGGGGAACTCAGGCAGGATCTATGATCCAGGGCATGCCCAACAGTCTCCCCAACCGCATCTTGTGACATTTCGACTGCCAAAAATTAAGGCTAAGATTTTTCACCATCTACAACATCCGTGGCAGAGGGTTTACGAAAAACCCCTGGTATTGAAGAGTGTCTGCCTTTGCAGGCGAATAGGAGGAAGAGCGTCGAGTTTAGCGGCAAAAAAAAGTTTTGGTAATCGAGAAGATGGATCAAATCAAGTTTTTGGTTGATGGATCAAACACCGAAATATTTGGTAATTAAGAGAAGAGAATGAGATTTTACCAAGACAAGTCCTTTCGTGATAGCATCACGAAAGCTGCAGGTGGACCGATAAAGGATGTAAGGAAGAATGCAATAGGACTGTTTGTTGAAACGGTTAGGTTAACGACCTACAATCCTCACGATTGTTAATGGCGAAGAAATTTGGACTATTACACGTTAAAGTATTACCACACGGAACACTAAATACGTCGAAGGGGTATTTGTATGCGAGGACTTGCTGAACTGCACCGAAGAGGAGATCGTCGAGGAAATATTTGAACAGGAATTTAGAGCTTGTCTGAACACTCGGCGCAGTGGAGAAGTACAACCCTCCGCGTTGCACGTATTCAGCAAGCCAAAGTGCCCGGAAAAGATAAAGGCTGGCTTTCACAGACTGGACGTCCGTCCCTTCGTCCCGACATCATTGCGATTCTTTGGATGTCAGTGGTATGGACATACAGCGGCACGTTGTACTAGGAAACAGTTCTGTGTTTGTAGTGAACCGCTTTATCCTGATCACTCATACAGTAATTCACCAGTGTGCATTAATTGTCAGGGGAATCATTCAGCTAGATCTAGAAATTGTCCAATAAATAAAGAAGACGTAGCAATCCAAGAAATTAAGTCTACTCAAAAGGTGAGCAACGTGGAAGCGAAGAAAGTTCTTAAGACTAGATCGCCGAAGATAATGTCGTGTACACAAGCTGTGTCATCTCCTGCAACTTCTTTCAATGTAAAGGATGTAATTGCGGAACTGGCTCCAGTGTTAGCAAGTATGGTTGAACGTATTGTTGACAATGAATTTAGGAATCGTCCAACCAGAGAGGATAGCTTAAAACGAGAAAACGATAGCTTAAAACGAGAAAACACGAGCCGTTAAGCAAAAGATTTCGTCTTCTTTGAGGAATGAAACTTTGAAGACCAAGGACAGTGAATGAGGCAAGAGAAGAAGGCTGAACAAAAGGTAGAAATCACCAAAATCCCCGTTCAGGGATGTGACAAGATAGAGATGGAAATCCTAGAAAAATAAGATTTACAAAAAACTAAAATTGAGGCTTCAAAATCACGGAGGCCTTTAGCAGAGAGAGCGAGGACTTTGAATGTACCAAATGTTTTATTGGTGAGTGTATCCAGTTTGGACTATGATGTACTATTCACCGCACCACAGGAAATGGTGTCATCTGATGCCGGCAGCAGGATATCCTTTGCAATTTCCACTGGAGGAACTGAAAAATCGATCTCAGATGTTTCAGACATCTCAGAATTTGACATCGTGGCCTTCAGAAATATGCAGAAGAGGAACAAAAAAGGATGGCCTAAGGGAAAATCTAGGCGATAGGGATTAAGATCGGATCTGTGTGATGTTAAATGGGAAGGGCCATTTACACCCATGTCATCTTTTATTATAAAGTTTTTTAAATATGTGTTTTAATTTTTATCATAGTGAGGTTTTATTTGATAGTTTGGACCAAATTTCGTATAGCTTTTACAAAAATTCATCAGTAGAAAACGGGTATCAACTTTTTTAAATACATTAATTACATTAACATAAGAGTAATGAAAATAGCAGCACGATTTTTGGACTAATCAGCTCTGCGTGTATGCGCGCGCGCATGTGTCTTATTTATAAACTTTATTTTTGCTTATATATTTTAAATTATAAATTGGTAATTTTTCTCTGATAAACTATCAGTGGATCAAAGAATCCAAAAAATTCATTAAGCACTTTTAACTATTATTTATAATGCTTGCCCAATAGTTTTATACTTATGAACGCCATTCAGCAAAATTGCTCCCTTTGAATTTGAAATTTTGCAATTGAAAATTTGTAATTTTGTAATTTTTTATTGTATCACCTAACTATAAAGATAAATAATTAACATAAGATACAAATAATAAAAATTTGGACAAATGTTCCTTAGAACACTGAATATGAATGTTTAGAATTTACGAAATAGAAAAATGTCAGCATTTTAAACTCTTATCCTGAGGGAAGTAAACTTTTTGGAATTAGGTATTTATGCTCTTAAATACTGGCTTGCATATAAATTATAGAAAATAACAATTTAAGAAAAAATAATATGGTGAATTAATTTTAAATTAAATTCTCGTATCTTAATTAAAATTAAAAATAAGAAATTTTGATTTTGCTTTAAAGCATCTAAAAGAAAACTATCATTTATTTTTACACAATTTCAAAATAGTGATGTACTAAAAAATATATATGTAAGTTATATTTAAGAATAATATAGTATTTATTTTTAACTCAAAAAAAGCCAAAGCGGAAGTGTAGCAAGACTGTCGATATTCTTTAATTATTGATTTTAATTTTACTTTAAGAAATGGAGATATCCACCGAACAGGTATTTTATCCACTTTATGGTAATTAGAGGACGTCAAGTACATGAGGTGAGTTTTATACAAACTCAGGCAGATCAATCCTCATAGAGTGACGCTAATAACGTAAAACTCGACTCTAAAAATGTACCACGTTAACGGCACGTTTTTAATCATTTACTTAAGTAGTTTAGTTGAAATCTTTTCTAAAACCAGCTTTCTGTTCTTTCATTCACGTGTTAGTTTTACTGTCATTTTTAGACACTGTAATTTGTCTAATTGTCTCTATGTTTTTTCACAAAATATTTGTCGCATGAAAATGTATGTGTTTTGCCATATTGATGATATTCCATTCGACAATATTACTTTAACTTGTGAAGATTAAATTGTTAAGACGGTCAGGGCTCGCTTCGCTCGCTCTACCGTCGAGCCAGGGAATTCCGCCCCTGGGTACCTCACGGTGTTCGTTATCCTCATGGTTCTTAGAATAGTACTAATAAATATGAATTAAAGTATATAGACTTCACAAAGACATACCTGAAAAAGAAACTAAATTACAAACGACAGAATATTAGTAACTATAGTAACTAAAGTACACAGACTTTTGACGAATAAACTTTACATCAACCCCAAGGAGATTATGGTCTCAATGTATGGCTTAAAACCTATCATGAGATAACACGAATATATTCTGAAAACATGAAAGCAACTGATCGGTTTGTTTTTCCGAGATGCTGTTGAAAACGGACAGACAGAACCCGCCACAAACTTTCCCATTTATTTATTAGATTATATGATAAAAATAATTTCTTTCTGTAGAAGACAACTACCTTAGATTCTTTACTCTTTTGTGGAAGAAATGCTAATCGGAAATATGATGTGCTGAATAAATAGTGCTACAAAACAATAGTCAACCGTCTATTTAAGTTCATATACTAATAATTACCTGTTAAATTTTACGGAAACTGCTGTGGAGGGCCATAGATGTTCTTGAACTTGAATACAACTTTGTCAATAGACACTTTTGGGTCAAATGTTCTTCATAAAAACATTCCCTATCCTAAAAATACTTTTATATATGTAAAAAAAATTTCTTTTACAAAATAATTAGCTTCTGCCAACAGTCGAAACGTACATGTGTGAACATCACTAATATTTTTTTTTTTATATATATAAAGTGTTTTGTTTCGTGATAATTATCCTTTAATGCTGGCAGATTTTTGAGTGTTACGCTGCATGCAACAATATATTTCTCTCTTTTTATGATAACAGCTTATCAGTACCAGTATCGGCAATAGAACAACTTCATGGTCATACAGCACTGCCAAAGAACCGAAGTTATATTAACGATGTGTATATATATATATCTTATATATTAACGAAGTATATATATATATATATTACCACTATTCGTTCAGTTATTTTTGTAAAATAACCTTTGTTCATTACAAGAAAATTTTGTTATTATTTATTATAAATCAGGATTAATGTTCTACCGAAAAAAATAAAGATTTTATTTGCAGGTGTATGTGTATACACTAATTTTCATATGTATTATTACTCCTGATTTACTAAACTCTTGGATCTGATGCAATTAGTAGTTACACAAAATACATTCATTAAAAAAAAAATTGAACCGAATCTTTCCAATAAATTTTTCTGAATACTCTCTTTTGATTGTAGTCTTTTTTTCGAAACAGAAGCAGTTTGCAACATTTATGATTTCTGTTTATGTCTATTCACAAATCACGAAAAGTAGTGAATTAAGTTAATCACGTAAAAAAAATATCCATAGCTCATTGGAAACTAAACTACTGTTCAAGAACAAGATGAAATTCATAACTCTTATATCTAACAAATAAATGGATACAGTTATTGTAACAATTCAGGTATATTTTTGAATGTTTATATTAGCGGAAAGTATTTTAATGTTTGCGTGTGTACTATCATATACTTGCATTTTGGTATGTATGACTATATGGATGTACTCGTACATATTATTTTATCGGGGTTGCAAATGTAATAATACAAATAACATCATTTATTCAAAAGATAAATAAATAAAATATATATAAATGAAATATTTAATCCATACAAGTGAAACCAACTTTCTGTGTCCGAAATACGATCATTTACATAATAAATTACTGCAGAAAAAGTTAAATTTGTTTTATGGATGGTACAAGGATTGTGTAGGTGTAAATATTTTTTACTGATAAATACATGGTTTCCTATTTTTCTAAGGCAGTCAGTAGCTCTGTTGCTGAAACAACATACAGAGTACAAGAAAATTGATCTAGAGTAATTAATTATATGGAAAAGAATACTGGAAACCACTTTTTTTTCAATAACCACCAGTAGAAATAAACGTACAAAACTGAATAGCGATTTGTTAGTTAATTTTAGAACATTTTTAACAATAGACAATTAAAAATGAAGCTATCCAAGATATTCCGTTATTTATCATTTTATAACCAACCTAATATCTGATTCAGAACAATTAAATATTTTATATTTATACGGCGATATTTTATATTGATATTTTATAACACGAAATTTTCATGGAAATAATTTAATTTTTGTATTTTCGATAATATTTTAAGAAAACTAAAGTAATACTTAGAGATAGCAATTAATGAGAATAAATATTTAGATAAGATAATTTTTCCCCTTTAGATGAATTTAATAAGGCTATTGCTTACTACTGTATATTCTATATAATGTTTTTTACTCTTAATCAGATAGGTGTATTACTAAATATCACTAATCACTTGAATGTGACATAAAATAAATTAAAGTAGTGGTTTCGCCTTTGTCTCCCTGAACCAAAAGTGGTATCATCGAAAACAGTCGAATATTAAGAACGAACCTTAGCGTTTAAACCATTGCAAAATCAGGAAAAATAAAAATCATTGGTATTTTTATTTATTCAATTTTAATATTGCAAATCTGTTAATTTTAATTTAGATGTACAGCTTTATTACACAAATTGACTATTTTTAAATGATTGATGTTAAAACTCATTTTTATTTTAAAATTTAAAGCATATAGATTTTTCTGTACTCAGTTATTGATATTCTGTGTATATATACAGAGAGAGAGAGATAGAGTGAGTGAGAGGTGAGAGAGAAACTATATATATAAAGCATAGTATCAGTAACAGGCTCTATTTCTCGATACACAACCTTATTTGGCACAATCCATCATTGGCCTTCTTTTTGGTGTTTTTTATTGATACACGTTCGGACAATTCTCCTCTCTATTTTCAGAATTTTATCAATTCGGATTTTCTAGTGATTTTGAAAAGGGTCTCGCTTCCATAGGTGACTTCTGGCTGAACTACAGTTTTATAATGTTTAAGTTTGGTTTTAGTCGGAAGGCATGGATCAAAGAAATGAGAGAAGTTATGAAAGAATTGGGAATTTCCCTGACTGACCTACAGAATAAAACTGGAAAAATTACAAAGCTAAAAGACAAAAACATTAGATTTAAACAAAAGACAGACAAACGACAAAATACAACGAAGAGGGTGTTTACAGATGAAGAAAAGAAATCAAGATCTGAACGGATGAAGAAATACTGGGCAGCTCGAAAGAGTAAGATAACACGCTTTTCTCAGAAAACATCTATCTAAAATTGACTTAAGTGGTCCCATGTTGGCCGTAAAAGAATAGTAATAATAATAATAATAATAATAATAATAATAATAATAATTAATGCCCTGAGGTAGATAATCCCCACGTCCGGAACACAACATCTACGTTCCACGTCCAGGGCAGCAACAGCTGTACTTAAGTACATTACATGTAGCTGGCTAACGGGGTTCCGAGTGTTGTTTCTCGGATATGCTTTTTTCGGCCGATTTTCATCTATAGGCCGAATTACAGGACTGGATTTTGCGGCCACCTGCAGATATGAAATTCTTAACGATTATGGAAATGGATTAATACCGCCTTTAGAGCTGGCGATGTGGCGGCCACGGTCAAAGTTATTTGCAGGTGTAACGGAGACCTTTCGTCGTCCACATGCCCCCCGCGATGGCAAGCATGTAGTTAAGGTGCCCATGTTCGGAGCATGGGAGCCCTGAAAGCTTCGGTGTGTAAGGGCCTGGAGTCAATGCAGAGACTGCGCATCCGCTCTCTGCCAGGACATATGCCGGTTCCACCGGAGTACCGGAACGGACCTCCAGGGTTGGTAGCCCTGGAGTGGGGGTGTACCGCAGCGGCTAGCCTTACTACAGCAGGGATCAACTGTTCATGCAAACTGAACAACCGAACGTGGCAGAGGGTTCACGGAAACACCCTCGTCTAGAACCAGCCGTTTCGCCTGAGGCAAAACGGAGAAAGAGCGCGGAATCTCGTAAAATTAAAGTTGAGGCTAGGAAAAGCTTGCAAAAAAGCTTTCTTCAAAAGCAACGTTCCAAAGCCAAAATACTTAGTTGTTACAAAAGAAGACGGTAATTTCTCGAAGGTGAGTCCATTCCTCATCGCTCGAGAAATAACAAAATGTGCTGGAGGCCCTGTTAAGGAAATTAGGAAAACTTTCACAGGACTTCATGTAGAACTGTAAATGATGTACAGTCACAGAAGATCCTAGGTCTTAAAAAAATTGGAGAACTAGCTGTACGTGTTGATCCCCACGCCACGCTGTCTGTTGGGATGTGGGATCTTCTTAACTGTACGGGGCAGGAAATTGTAGAAGAATTAGCGCCGCAAGGAGTATTAGAATGTCGGAGGTTGAACATGAGAAGGAATGGCGAAGTCCTACCTTCAGCATCCCAAGTTCTTACATTTAACCGGCCTACTTTGCCGGAGAACATAAGAGCGGGCATACATCGGTTAGATGTGCGGGCATTTGTCCCGCAACCAATGCGATGCTTTAAATGCCAACGCTTTGGACACACCGCTGTTAGGTGTGAGAGGCCGCAAATATGCGTGTGCGGTGATGAAGTTCATGAAGGAGAGCCGTGTAAGGAGCCTCCTACCTGTATAAACTGCAGAGGACAGCATTCCTGTAGGTCCAGGAACTGTCGTGTTTACAAAGACGAAGTAGCTGTGCAGGAAGTAAAAACCCTGCAAAAAGTCAGCTACTTTGAAGCAAAAAAGATCGTAAATGCCCGCAGACCAAGAGCAACAACAACCTATGCTCAGGCTGCGGCTGCTGTTCCTGCTCCTGCTCCAGTTGCTGTTGATGAGAGTGCAATCATCAACAAAATTGCACCTACATTGGCTGGCTTAATTGCGAGGATAATTTAAAACAAAATGAAGCCTCTCAGCACTAAAGAACCTGTTAAGCCAAGAATAATTGTACAGCCTCATCTCCAAAACAAAAAAACGCTCCACTACAGAAGAAAACGGACACTAAACCTGAAATCCAAGTCCGTCTTAGTGAGATTTTAGTTGAAGATAAGAAAGTGACAGATAAAGTGTCTAAAATGGAGGCTCCCAAGCCTCCTGAAACTGAAGTGGCCTCTAAGCCTCAGAGGCCACAAAAATTTCACAGGGGGGACGAGTGTCCCCCCTTCCACAGGCGGTGACTGGCGCGACCCCCGTGTCGGGGAGCGGCCAGGTTGCCGCCTCTCAATCGGCGTCTGAAACCGGCGCCGATCCATGCCCGTCGTCGTCAGCGGCTTCGGTGGTCTTCGATTCGGAGGCCGGAAACTACGCCGGCGACGACGTTCTCCGCGAACTTGATGCCGTTCGCATAATGGAGAAGAAGAGAAAAAAAGGATGGCCGAAAGGCAAACCCAGACAATAATTTAATTAAAAATTAGTGAGTCGATTGTACAACGGAACATCAATGGATGTTTTTCAAACATCCATGAGCTCCAACGCTTGGTACATGATGTAGACCCGATTTGTATATGTCTGCAAGAAACGCATTTCTGCCGAAATGAAAATTTTAAATTAAAAGGATTCGATTTATTTCGGCGAGATCAACCGCCAAATGTAAGAGTTAGAGGTGGAGTAGATACATTAACATCGACTAGAGCTACCACCGAAGCGGTTGTTCTAAACACAAACCTACAAGCGGTCGCCGTTAGAATGAAGCGTCCACTTCAGATCACTGTTTGCAGCATATACTTGCCGAATTTTGATTGGAATAAGGATGACATATCAAGACTAATTTCCGAGCTTCCCCCACCTGTTTTACTGGTGGGTGACTTTAACGCTCATAATTCTCTTTGGGGATCGGATCGGGTAGATCACCATGGAAGAGAACTGGAAGGGTTCCTGATGAATTCAGAACTTATTATTTTAAACGACGGATCAGGAACCTTTTTCAATGCCAGAGATGGATCGACGTCCTGTATAGATCTTGCACTTATAAGCGGATCGATAGCACCGAGGTACAGCTTCCATGTCATAGACGATCTGCATGGAAGCGATCATTTCCCGGTGCAAATTGTAACTGATGTTAAAAGAACAATATATCCCATCCCTAAAAGATAGTTATTTGAAAAGGCAGACTGGACGAGCTTCACAGCTAGAACGATACTCCCACAAACAATTGGAGTTATCGGAGACGATGTCGACCCCATAACAAATGCAATAATTGAGCCGGAATCGAGATATATTCCCAAAACATCTCGGAGACTTACGAAGAAACCCGTTCCATGGTGGTACGATGAAATAAGTGAAGCTGTAAAAAGAAAGAAAAGGGGATAAAGGTATAACGCCTTTAAGAAGCGTCCTAGTATAGAAAATCTTGTTGCCTTTAAGAAATACACGGGCATATGCAAAACGTCTTATGATAGACTGGAAAAAACGATCCTTGCAGCAATACGTGTCATCCATTGACAAAACTACTACTGCATCAGATGTTTGGAGGAAAGTGAAGGCGATTTGTGGGCGTAATGATTTTGCTCCCATAACTAGCCTTCAAGATGAAGATGAAATAAAAGACACTCCATATGAAATTGCAGAGCTGTTATCCAATCACTTCGAAAAGGCCAGCAGAACGGCCAACCACGAAGAAGATTTTCGTACTAAAAAAGAACAACTTGACGGTCTACTAAACTTCAGAACTGAGTATAATTACTCATATAATGTACCATTTGAAATGGAAGAATTCGTGGCAACCTGCCAGTCTTACTGAGCAACTACATGATTGACCGTACTTTCCAAGTACGAGTCAGTAGCGAATATTCATCTGTAAGAAATTTGGAAAATGGCATACCACAAGGTTCGCCGTTGAGCGGTACCTTGTTTACCATTGCCATTAATAAATTGATATTAGCCATTCCAGCAGAAATCAGCAAAAGCGTCTATGTTGATGATCTGGCAATTGTGTATGCCAGCAACAAGACTGCTATGGTGAGGTACAAATTGCAACGAGCGATCAATGCTCTAAATGAAGTTGCAAGGAATAACGGATTCTAATTCTCACCAGAAAAAACGTGCTGTGTGCAGTTTTGTAGGAAGAGAATTCCTCATCAAAATCCTGCGTTGACAATTGATGATAATCCAATACAATATAAAGACAGCGTAAGGTATTTAGGACTAGTATTGTATAAATCCCTTACATGGGGATTACATATACAGGACTTGAGTGATAGATGCAAAAGAGCCCTAAACATTATGAAATGTTTATCGAACTTAAATTGGGGCTCAGACAAAGAGAAATTATTGAGATTGTATAAAGCATTGGTTCAATCTAAACTAGACTACGGATGTAGCGTTTATTCATCCGCTAGAAAGTCGTATTTAAAAAAGTTAGAGGTAGTTCATAATAGCGGAATAAGATATGCAACAGGCGCTTTTCGCACAAGTCCGGCGGCTAGTCTGATGTCTGAAGCCGGAATAATGCCACTACATTATAGAAGAGAGATCCTTTTGTTAAGATATGCAGCAAATGTATGGGCTTTCCCTGCTCATATAAATTATAAATTGTTTACGAATTATCCTATAGCTGCAGTATATGAACATCGTGCTACCTATTCCAGACCAGCCGGAATTAGGTACCACGAATTAAGAAGAAAATATGAAATTGCTATACCAGAGACACTAGCAATTTCTACTAGAGAAATACCGCCATGGCTCTTTCCAGCGGTAAATACAAGTTTGGATCCCTCTCAAGGAGAAATAAAAAAGAAACCAGCAGTGATCATCCAGCAGGAATTTTTGGCAACCCTCAGTAGTTACAAAGAATATATTAGAATTTATACTGACGGTTCTAAAACCGAACATGGTGTTGGATGCTCGATATATGTAAATGAAGAAGCCCACTTTTGGAGACTGCCAGATGTGGCCAGTATCTACACGGCAGAACTCACTGCAATTCAGCAAGCTCTTCGCTACACTGAACACTGCTGCGAAGAGAGAGTGCTAATATGTTCCGATTCATTAAGTGCACTTGTCGCAATTCGGAACAAGAACATTAAGGATGTCCTAATTGCAAACATCCCGTCCATTTTATACATACTAAAACAACGAGGACAGCGATGCGTATTTGTATGGACTCCGGGGCATGCTGGTATTACAGGTAATGAAATCGCAGACGAAGCTGCCAGAAAGGCAAAAGTCTGCGATGATTTGGATGCATTTCCTGTAAGAGTGGCAGATCTTAAAAACCGTCTAACAAACATAGTAAGAAGCAAGTGGAACCCTGAATGGAGGAGTTTAAATACAAAATTAAACTCAGTAATAACTTCTCCTTATAATTGGAAAAGCGACTTTAAGTTGACTCGCCGTGAACAAGTAGCTGTGACCAGACTTAGAATCGGTCACACGCGATTAAAAAATTTATATTTGTTAACCGGCGAAGTGAGACCAATGTGTGGTGTTTGTAATAAAACACTGACAATCAAGCATCTAATAGAAGAGTGTACCACATATGAGGACTCAGAAAGAGGTCCCGTCTTACAAATAATATTAGTGCTGATCTGGATAATGGAAATGAAAAAAATATTGTTGCATTTCTACACGCCAGTGGACTTCTTAAAAGTCTATAAAATGAAAGTTTAAAGCTGTTGTAAAAGATACTCTAAGCGGTAGTTTATATATATATATAGAAAGAAGGAAAGAAATGGTATTGATAAATTTAATTTTAATTTTAATTTCATGGTCTTTTGAGAACCTTATCTCAAATTTTAATATCGGGGACCTTTACACCCCCGTAAGTGTTTGTGATT
This sequence comes from Lycorma delicatula, assembly GCF_047948215.1. Taxonomy (NCBI): domain Eukaryota; kingdom Metazoa; phylum Arthropoda; class Insecta; order Hemiptera; family Fulgoridae; genus Lycorma; species Lycorma delicatula. The sequence continues at coordinate 261,028,138 of NC_134455.1, read as the reverse complement.
GTTCTTGTCTTTTATGTTCTAAATGTTTTATGTAGTTTGTGCTTTTAAATAAAATGTTACACCCTTACATACGACGATCCAGATGGTGATAGTAATTTCTTTTAAAGATTGTGACGAGGGCTAATGACCTTAGCAGTCGATGCCCATAAAAATTCAGAAAAAAAAAATAATAGTAATAATAATATAAAGCATAACTTTGGTCTGGATACATTTTTAATTTCCAGAAGTTTTCAAGGAACAAACGATAAACCCGCCTATAACTAATCATATCAAGAGAAGAAAATAAGCTGGAATATCTAAATAGTAACGGCTCATTCGTAGTTTTCTCGATATTATAATAATTATACTTTTGGATTCTAGTATTCTTCAACAAAGAATTGAATATCATTTCATAAAGTAAAACGGACCGCTCTCTGACAACACTAATTTGTTTACTTGATATTTATATGTTTTTTGTAAGCATATTAATACGGTCTTAAGTAACTACATTTAGTTTTTAACACTTTACTTTGGCCTGAAATGTTTCAGTATTACGAGATTTTTGGCAAACCACTCACGAATAATAAAAATTCAATGATTCCTGGAGTTTTCTTTTAAGATGTTATGCTCCCCATTACGCCTCATCAGCATATTTCTATTGATGTAGGAGAATAAAAAATAAAAAAATAAAAATATTTTTTTTCCCATCAGTAAATAAGACATTTATTTTTAAGTATTTTATACAGAATTACTTAACTGACTTCATTAGGTTTCAGTGTCTCGACTTAAAAATTTTTGTTACTTTTTCCTAATTACTCGGTAGTTTGTTTTACTGAAATGAAGTATTATCAATAGGATATATTCTCTTTATTCCAGTTAGGTTTAATATTAAGTTACGATCAAATTTTAGGATTTTCGAATGGTCTTTAGATGATGATTCTACATGCCAGACTGGAGTCACTTAATATACCACCTACTTTCCTAAAATCTCCTAACACTAAAATTTTTTATATTACCAGGTATAGCTTCGATTTGACCAACATTACATTTTTCCTGGCTTGAAAGAAATCCCTTAATACTATTATGCAGTAAACAGTATTCCTGTGCCTAAATACCATTGGCAACTTCCTTGAACCATTGGTAAATTCGTGAATTATTCGTTTGCTTTTGTTCTTGAGATGTATACTATTGATTTAATCTGATGTTAAACTTATAGAATTAAGAATTATTAGCTATTTCAGGTACAGGTAAATATGGTGCTGAGGTTCCATAGTGTATGTATTGGATAAATTTGTCTAAAACAAAAAAAAACAAATTTGTCTTAGTGTTTTAAGATGTCTTTCTTCTCTTACGTTAGTCGTAATAATACATTATTTCATCAGAGAATTTTTAACTTTTTTTTTTTTTTTTTAAATAAATGCTAATCTTAATTTCACAAAGACTGGGCTTCATTATTTTCCCAATAAATTAAATCACAAAAATACTACTAATGTAATTTTAATTTAAAGTTAAAAGATCGAGATATAAAATTTAAAAGAATATACCATTTAATAACAAGGAAAATATAAATTTGAAAACAGTAATCTTAAAATCCATTATTAAAATTTGCGAACCTATGAAACAATCAAAGAACAGAGAGAAATGTTAGGAATACCACTCGACTATACAAAGCCACAGCTGCTCGTTATGAATGTCAATAATTTGTCATTTCTAGGAGAATTGTGCCGAGCATGTGATAGAAATATAGTTGCAAATCAGGACAGATATCTGAGAGAGCTGTTTAGAACCTCGCTTTCACTGTTCATTCAGACGTTTTATTGATTCCAGTCTATTAAGCTATATAACTTGCTGTAAAATAATATTCCACGTTATGCAGTCGTATACTATTTTATTTATTTATACGGATATATTCACATGCTTTCGTATATAGAAATTCATCTGTTTTACTTTAGTTGAGTAAAAAGTTATTACTGAATGTGATGTACAATGTTGAAATAATATTGAAATTACACTATCACTTTAACACAGTAAAGTTATTCTGATCGTTTTGTTAAGAAACCAAATAAAACACACACTGGGATTATTTCTGAAATTTTAATTAAGATAAAATTAATATTTTATCAAAATTTAACTCTTTCAAACGGAAAGATGAGCAAGATTTATCTACTGCAATTTTTCAATGAAAAACATTACAAGAAAACTAGTAATAAACGACCAGATAACCCCATAATAAGACCACATAGCGTTAAGTGTTCTGTCCTAAAAGAGGACACAAGAAAAAAGTTTTGGAAAAAAGTTTATATTTCGCTCTTTGGAATGACTGAGGTGAATTTGCCGAATGCGAGAGTTTTTAATTCAAGACCGTACACGAAATATATGAGAGGCTAAAATCCGAAGGGGAATGTTATCATAGGAAACATTTGTTAGGCAGATCAAGATCATGTATTACCTTATCCAAGGAGAAGAACACACTACGGAGGAAAACAAATCCATTAACTAGATAGCAGATTAGATATTAAAACAATACACGCTATTTACCTTAAATAAAAACCTTACTGCTGTTGTAGGACTTTCCCGATACGCGGCTAAAGAAGCGTTCCGGGAAATTCCTAAAACTTAGGGTTGTTTCTGATGCACGGCTTATACATACAGCTTAATTAAAAATATTTATCCTTTTTTGAATATAATGTTTTTTCGTTTATTTAATACAATGAACTGTAACTTAAGCGCGCGCGCATACCATATTATTCGTATAATTCACGCGGGTGTGGCGGTACTAGCGGCAACGGTTGGTACTATCTTGACTAATGTAATTTTTGAACTTACATAGAACAAATTTCGCTTGTTCTATGACAGACTGATTGACAGAGTGGTGTAACCGCGAGGCTTAACGCACCAGGTACTGAATGAACCAGGAGATCGAGTTCGAGATCCAGCCAGACCGAGTTACTTTTTACACTTTAAATATTATTAATTTATTTAATTTTACCGCTCACTTGAGACGTCACAACATAGCAGACGACTTCAACAGCTGTACGTCAGTGCTACCTGCCTTTGAAATAATCACTAAATAAAATAATATAATTAATTAATATTTAAAATGTAAAAAATAATTTGGTTAGCAACCTGTGGAATTAAAAATATCCCGGTCCAAGAGGACGAGGTAAAAAGGGAAATTCCAAATTGGCGGACTGGGATACTAGTGCTCTTGTGGTGATAGGGGGTATTGTTGACGCAGTATGCTCATTCAGCTACTAGCTTAGAGCACATTTTTTTTTGGGGTAGGGGTGTGATTTTGCAAAAAATATTTTTCGCAGATATCGTTATATTTTAATTAACAAATGTGCCTAAGAAAATTATGACCCTTATTAGGCGAAATATCGAGATACTGAGGGTTAATCTACTCTACAGCCTCACCTTTTTGACCTTTTAAGTTGAAAATTTAATGGCATCAATGCCGTACACACACACACACACACATATATATATAGAAGTATTCTGACCAAGTTTGGTCAAAATCGGTCGAGTAGTTCTGGAGACATAAGGTGATTTAGAGGCTAACACACGTGCATACAAACATTAACATCTGAAAAATTTCCTTCCCGTTTTTTGGGTACCTTAGGTGTCAAAACGTCAAGTTCCGGTGAAAACACCATACGTACAAACTGGATCAATTACTATACTTTCCCATCTAGAGCTATAGGTCTGCTATAGCGCTATCTAGACGGGAAAGTAATATCCTACATGTGGAGTAAAATATGCATTTTATTTCAAATACTTTAAAGAAAAGTTTTACTTTTTTATTTGGGTGACCTCAGACTGATACGTGTATAAAACGCGAGAAATTCAGAATCGGAAAAACGTGTCGCTGTAGCTGAACAAATAGTGTTCATACACAGATAAAAAAAAAAAAAACCCAAAAGATTTTATTATAAATTATATAAAGAGGACTGGTATTTATTTTTTAGTAAGCCGTCAATTTTTTTTTAAGTAACCTTTTTCCGGTGCTAGGTGGAGCTAGAAGTATAGTATATAAATAATAACTCACTGACTTATGGCTAAGTTTCAGAATAAAACATGGATTCAGATTAATATGTAAACAACTTGTTATTAATTTAAAAAAATAATACCTTAAGTAACAAAACGGATAAATCACAATAAAATAGACAATGGAATGAAAATAATTTATCTACTATTTACTTTCTAAAGTAAAGGCAATCAAGGTAATGTATGATTTATCTTCTTTAAAGGTTTCTAAAAATTATTGCTCTCAATAACTCTACTATAGAACGCTGGATACATTTTTTAAGAGGAGACGATAAAATGTCTGTGAATCGGAAAATTGCAGAATTTTTTAATTTGTACGCAACAATTACCTACTACGTCAAAGAAGGACAGAAGTAAAATGACTAAAGAAGGACTAAAGTTAATAAAAAGTGGATAATCTTCTCTGAGAATCTCTGAGTATGCGTGTCCGAGCATGAGTTATTTCAGGAGTCATAACCCAAAAGTTTTAAACAAAACAGTCAATACTAACAAGCCATCCCTAAAACTGACTTAGTAATTTCCCTGAAACATCACTCTGTGTCAAGCTTAATGGAATTAATTTCCAGATGCCTTTTTTACAAGCTAAACATACTCACATATCGGTAAGTCAAATCCACTGAAATTCAGAAGTTATTAAGCTCTACATGTTAATTGGGTTTATAATGAAAATCATTACTTTCATAGAAATCAACTGTGACTAATGTTTCTTGAAATGCATGTGCTTATAAAGGCTTCACAACCGTAAGAATGATTGAAAAAGCTATTACAAAGTAGCAAATTTTGTCTAGTAACAGTAAATTATCTATATTGCTTTTACTTAATAGGAAATGTTTGCTGGTAGTAGAATATTTAAGGAAAGTAAATTTAAACAGCATAAATCAATTCAGATTACAAGACTGGTAATATATTGATAATAAAATTATACCTTATTAGATAATGAAGAATATGAGAATAGTAAGTCTTTTTTAAAGATTTTACCTAAAAATCATTATAAAAAAATCAAATAAGCAGAACATTTTTCTTGCTTTTTTGATTCGTTATGTTGGTTATAAAGATGACTATTATACATGAAAAATCGAACAAGAACCAGAATCAAGTGTTGTTAATTCAAAATGTTCTTAGCATAAAATAAATTTTTCAATCTGAATGAAAGGTACACTTATCGAAAGGAAAAATCAATAGGGAACAACGTTTAACTAAGTTTTCCTAAATTTATCAGAAAAATAATGAAAGTAGTATTGATGTAAACAGTTTGTATTTCAATATTTTATTAACTGTTGAAAAGTGTTTGGAGAAAGAATGTCTACAATCAAAGAAGTAAAGTACTAATTGAAAATATTTATTTAACTTGGACAACAATAAAAAATCAACATTAAAAGAAATAAAGGAAGGCTTCAAAAAAGGAAAAAGAAGAAAATGAATTTGTTGAAAAGGACTTAACACGTTTGTATTTGGAAAATATTTGACGAGCAGTGCTACATATCAACTTAAAAGTATTGATATAACTTAGAAAAGAACTCACAGGAAACAGTTTCAACATTCCTTATGTAATCGAAGTAATGTTGGCCCATGTTAGCGGATAAATATTAAAAAAAAAACCTAATAAAAGATACGAAAAAAGTAGATCGTTTATGACTACACATTATTTAAAAAATTATAAAAAAGAGTAAAGTAAATATGATTAAAGTTGCAAAAGATTATTCGAAACAGATTTACCAATAAATTTTGATAAAAGTTTGAAAAAAAAGATTGTTAGTTAATTCCTTATTTAAACAGGCTGTTGCGATGGCAGATGGTTTTTTTTACATGAAATATAAGTTGATGTACGCGCAAATAAGATTTCCATTCAAGATTAGTATAACAAGCTCTAATTATCTTTAATGTAGAAAATAAATAAACCAAACTAAAATTTTTGTTTATCTTTTTCCAACAATGAGTGTTCATTGAACTTTTCTCCATTTATATTCATAAAAGAAATTTATATACTACTTGAATATTTTTGTATGTAATGCATAAAATAGAAATGTAACTGATGAATTAAAGTTTAAAAAATTCGTAACCATATTATACATGATAAAATAGTGTGACTACTGTTCAAGTACGTTACCTTTTTAAAGCAAATCTTTTGTATGTAAAATGTATACATTCATTTATGGAAACCTACAATTTTTTTAAGTTTCTTTTAGAAATAAAGGTGAATTTAATAGTTTAAAAAAGTATTTTTCTGACTCCATCAAGTAATCGAATCCGGAAGTGTAGCCGGTAAGCACGCAATCAACTGTGTCACCTAGGCGATCATAATCATATTTTATGAGTAGTTTACCACATTATATCTATATCTGATCTGTAGCAAAAACAAAAAATTGAAATCAAAATATCGATTTTCGATACGCAATACTTTTACTTATATAGCATTTCCATATAATAAAATCTAAAGGTGAAATAGTAAAGTCTTATAATCATAGGATTTAAATAGTAATTAAAAACAAATAATTATAAAAGTATCTCTATGATGTTATTGGTTTAAATGTAAACTGTAATATCAAAAATTATGTTTTTATAAGAAAAGTATGACTGGATACTAAATCATCGCATTATATACTGGTTACAGTTTAACTCAAACCAACATTTTGAGGTAGGTTTTAATCGATCAATTCTAACTAAATAAGTACTTTTATATAACACAAAATTAACCTGAAATATGATTTAAAATAAAAAATAACATATTTCGATTAAATTTTATTTAACCAACCGTACCGCCATTCCTAAAGGAAGGGAATTTTTTAATTAAAAACTGAAACTAATTAAATGTTTCTGTTTGCAGTTTAAATTAGCAGTTGTTGGATGTTATTTATTTTCTAAACTATAATACTTGTATATAAATATTTCATCTTTTCTTTATTCTATAATTATTATTTAACACATTTCTGTATTTATTAATAAAATAAATTTGAATAAAAATTCATATACTTAAATCATATAAACAAATTTTCATCGATTATATTTTAAAGCTTTATGATCAACATTCATTTTTAATTTAAACAAGGATATTAAATTCGTCCTTTCAGAAAGAGATTGTGACTCAGAAACGATAGAAATTTTACGCCTGCAAAGAAAAGGAAAGGCAAGGTTTAGACATTTTCATAAATACTTATTTTTAGTAGAATGAAATACATGTTGTTATTGCTGATTTAAAGGCAAAAAAGAAGAAAATCATAAATAGCTGAAGTGAAAAGTTGGCTTCTTTATGAAAGTAAAAAATGAAAAATTAAGAACTTAAGAATTAGTATTAATATTGGCTATTTTTCAGCATTAAGCTTTTGCAATATCTCATGTGATGAAGTCTATATACTACAAATAAAATTCTAAGAATGCAATGGTAAAAAGGAATTCTGTTATTTTGGTACTTTACGTTTCGTATTTTTACCTTTTGATCAAATTTTTGATGAAATGCTGTTTTATAAAAATTTATATAAAGTTAAACCTCCCAAAGAGTTTCAAAATTTACCTACCACGTTTTCCATGTTTAAGAGTTTACGATGTGAATTAAATATATATAACAAAAAAATAATTATTAAAATCATTAATATCTTAAATTAAAGTGATTAAGAGATTAACTAAAGTTTAAATTAAGTAACTGTATAATAAAGTTGTAATATTTTAATGATAATGGTCATACCCACAATGATATTTAGCATATTCCCGTTTTATTTTAAACTTTACTATTCTAACAAATTCAGAAGTAAGTTTGAATTGTAAACGGTTAGCAGGCGCAAAGTTTAAACATTATACTTTTATACTTCGATAAATATAAAACAAATGTTTATTATATAGTGCGCATGTGTCATATTCATTTTTAGCTAAAATACTCAAGCAACATTAATTTCCGTCACACTATAAGAAAAAACAATTTGCTTCATATTAATTAAATTTTGTTTTTCTAACTTTTTCCGTTCCGGGGTTGTAATGTGTTTTAAGAGGTGATGTTACAAAGATCGTAGCAAGTTTTAATTAAAACACTAATTTTTCCCTTCAGTTAGCATTACAGACATTTATATAAAGTATAAATGAAAAAGAAACTTCGTTGTAGTAAAAGTTTGTAGAAAAATCAGGCATTATTGTTGCGGTATCTCTAAGTAAATTAAATGTTTATAATAGTTACAAATAAATAAATATGTAAAATCATAGCAATTATTACTAAAAAAATTTATTTAATGAAAGTTTTCTTAACTAAAATCGTTCAGAAATATGAAAACCATTCCAAAATTGAACTTAATTCTTATTGTCAGATTTGACTTTTTTTTGTAATATCCTTTAAAAGGTTAAGTAAAATTTGTAAAAGAATAACCTTGCGTACTGTGCCTATTGTTCAACATTCTTGTGTCTCTTCTGATCATCATTTCGGTTTTCGGTAAAAGCACTTAATTACTCATCAATTTAACACTGCAGCTGATTTTCTTTCTGCCTTTTTTGAAGAAAGTTCTATGTTGCTGGCATATTTCTTGACAATTGTCATGTATTCCATATTTGGGCCAACAAACTACTTATTAAATTCCTTTTCCTTTCTACTGTTTAATATTGCACTCATCTGTCTTTCCTGGAAGGGCGGATTTCTTGGTTTACCTACCCCTGTTAGCTAGTTTTGCAAGGTTCTATTTTGGTGTCTCTTCTTTGAAATGTTTAGACTTCTGGCACAATCAGTGAAGCTGAAGTTTTCCTACTGTAGTTCCTGCTGTATAGTTGTGACATATCGGTTTAACTTCTCTCACAACCAGTCTTAGTTCCGTAGAACTCAAAGTTAATTCAAAGTAGTCTTCGAAGTTACGTTAACCTTGTGCAAACAGTCTTCTCCAATGTTTTAATCAGTAGTAAATTTTTCCTGCAAACGACAAAATTCGTCATGCACAATGATAAACACCCTACATTTGACGACCCTGCAGACAAAAAATCAATTATCAGAGTCAACGCAAGTAGTTTGTACACGGTAATCAGTACAACCTCATGATTTCTAGTGCGCCTAAATTATCAGAATTTAGATCTTTCCTTTGAAATGCCCGGAATATGAATCCAAACATATGGCTAAACCCATAACAAATAAAGTTAAAAAATTCCAGTGAAATGTTTTTTTGTATTACTGACTCCAAAATTCTCATAATTTTGTGATTCTAGTCTTTATACAGATGATTAAATAAACACGGAGTACAATAATCCATAGTTATGATGCATTCAATTCCAAGTTGGAGAAAACAGATTAAATAAAAAAAAAAGGTTACATTTTATTATATTCCACAATATAATATAACGATATGTACCCAATATTCCACATACGTTGTGGGATATTGGGTTCAATTTCCAACTACTTGTTCGAATATACATCTGCAAGAAACAAATTTCCATAGAAATGTACAATTCAACTTAAAAATATATAATAATTATCAGTGGAATTAACCTCCAAATATGAGTTGAGGTGGAGTAGCAATATTAAGGTCAACCAGAGTTACCAGCAAAGCGGTTACAAAAAATATAATCAGTTGGCGGTTGCAATCAGAATGAAGGGTCTGCTGCAGATTACTATCTGCAGCATGTACTTGCCGAATTTTAATTGGAAGTAGGATTTACATAAAGCATTGAACTACATTCCCCCACCCATACTGTTAATGGGTGATTTTAATGCACAGAATCCAATTTAGTGGTCAGAAAAAATTGACCCCTGGGGAAGAGTTGGAAAAACTCCTTTTAAATTCAGACTTTGCTAAATTAAATAATGGCTCAGTAACGTATTTTAATGCCAGAGAAGGATCGACGTTTCATACAGATATAACAATTATTAGATAGACATTAAAAATGCACTGATAGCACCGAATTACACTTTGAAGGTTATAGAAGGGAACTAGGAAATGATCATTTTTCCATGTAATTTCAACTGATTCTTTGAGTGAAAATATATCCCATCCCAAAAAAAAGTTTGATAAGGCAGATTAGATGAGCTTCAGTACTGATACGAAACTCCTTGAAACAACTGGAGTTATAAAATATGATATTGACGCTATAACCAATGCAGTACTTTACTCGGCATCAAAATATATTTGGAGAACATCGGGAAAAGACGCTACCCGTTCTGTGATGTAGTGATGAAATAAAAGAAGACATTAAAAGAAAAACAAAGCATACAACGCTTCCAAGAAACGCCCAACATGGAAAAATGTAATTACCTTTAAAAAATATAGGCCATATGCCAAAATACTTAAGACAAATTAAAAAAAAATCCATCCTGGCAACAATACGAGTCATTTATTAACAGAAATACGTCTGTAACAGACGTTTTGGAGAAAGTAAAGGCCATCTGTTGGCGTACAAACTTTACTTCCATAACCTGCTTTCAATCTGATGATGAACTAGTCTATTCTCCAAACTAAATTGCTGAATTACTTGTCAGTCAATTCGAAAAAGCTAGTAGAACGGATATGGCGTATTTTTAAAAAAACGCCAAAAAAATACGCCATAAAAATTTTGAACCAAAAAGGAATTTTTCGTTTAATGTACCTTTCAAAATAGATGAAATTTTGAAAGCTTTGGAGGTCGTGTCGCTTATGGTGTTTTATCTTACCTGATGTACATACTGTCTTGAAAACAGTATTGCGACAGGTTCCTCCTGCTTTGTATAAAACAAAAAAACGAAATATTACATACGGACGAATTCAAAGTTAAAGCGATCTTTTCTTAGAAAAATCTTTTATGACATAATTCCCAAAGGAACTTTTTGTGGAGGTAATAATTTTTTTGATAATGTGAAGATTATTTATTCTCTGATTATTTACCTCTTTCTGGCTTGTTTTGGAAGAAACAAAATTTGTATGTCATCAGTAAATATTTCTGCCTAAATGTATCGAAATCGACTGTTAATCGTCGATTTATGATTCATTGCAATGATCGGACTGGGTATGATGCGTCTTAGTAGTCCATTTCTCTCATTTAAATATTTAATAATCTGGAAAATAAGTGCCTTCAGGATAAGTACTGATAAAAAAATAAGTAATATTTTGTCTCCTTCTGAAACAATATGATGCAAACCTTTATCCATTTCACTGCTAAAACTACAGAGGACGTTATTTAATTGTGAACAAATTTCATAAATTTTTACTGTATTAGCCGGAATAAGTGTGAAATGTTTTACAATCTGTATTTTTTCCCTTGGGTAGAAATATTTTCTTATTTCTTCTTTCGCTATCCACTTAAAATTAATCTCTGAGAGAACCTTAACGATTCTCTTGAAGAAGAAAATGCATTCTTAAAAACGTTAAACAAATCAATTCTTGCTCGTTATTTGGATTAATTAAACTTTAATTCATTAAATTTATTTCATTTTAGTTAGGTTGAAATAGATTTATCTGATAAATTTTGGTGCGAATACATCAGTATCGTGGTACTCTTGACTAATTTCATTTGTCCTTCATTTCCTAACATAACCTAATCTTTCCCTTAACTTCATTTCAGGAATATCGTTTTGCCTGGCAGTCACTCTGGTTGATACGCCTTCTTCTTTGATGGGACAAACAGCTTCATTTATCTCGATCTCAGGATATTTTCTCCTGTCCTAGTTCTAGAAAGATCGGTAATATATTTCAGAAAAAATAAGGGTGCTAAACGCTTGAAGCAATTCCATGTACTTTCCCACCGAAATAGCGACTTCTATTTCTTAGTGTGGAAGGTAAATTCCATGGAAGAGTATTGAGGATAAGATGAACAAAAAAACAGAATACATGACAACAATATGTTTTTAGCCAACCATACACTTTGAGTTTACGTTTAAAATAACTGTTTTCTACGACTACTGATTTTAAAATAATGAAAAGAATATTTTAATATTTACTAAAGTCAACTTTCAGAAATAATCATCACATAACATTAATCGTACTTCCTTTTCAACCTAAGGTAATTCATTGACTAAGAAAAACCTAGGCCATTTACTCTACACGTAAAACAACAAAAAACATTTTCAGTAACGCTTTTTCTTCATACATAACCTCGACTTACTACTCTTACCAGGACCCCTCTAATAATTTTAACTGATGATCAGATTTCATTGCTATTCTTTTTTTATTACTCCATATTGAATAACAGTGCTATGCGTTTGATCCTTCAACTTTTTAAAATCATTTAAATTATTTTTACGAGTTGTTAACTGTTATATAAAAATAAAAAAAATAAATAAGTAAATAAAACTGAGCTTTTGTGGTTGATTAATATACTTGCATATCATAAAAAAGTTATTAAACAAAAATATTAAGATTAATTTAAATTAAAATATATCATTTTATTTGTTGAAAGTTTGAAAACACACACATTTTAATATTTGAAACAATGAGAGAATTTATTTTTTCCCTAATTTAATTTGTTACAAATGCATACACCATATAAAACGTATATTATTTTGTAATGCAACTCTATTTTGTTGACCAACGTTAAAGAAAGTTCAAATTCTGGTGTTGGTGAATAATAGTAAAGCTAACAATTTTCCCGAATGCTATAAACGTGAGGTGAAAAGTAATGACTTTTATAAATAAGTAACTATTTTGCGATTGCATGATTCATAACTGTAGTTGATAACGGTGTAAAGCCTACAATCATCCCTAATGCCATAAAATTATTTTTTAAATAATACTAAATTAATTGTATGTAACAAATTTAATACTACTGTGATGCGAATTAATAATCTGGAATAAAATATATAAATTAATCAAATAGTCTAAAATAAAAAATTTCGTGTATATAAATATTTCGTTTTGTATTTTGGATTATAAAAGTGATGCGTTGGTCACGTTTATTTTAAAGAAATGGCAAAAAAAAAAATAAAATGAAGTACCTCCTCGAAGTTAATTACCATCAATTATTAAAAGTTGGTAGACGGTAAATAGCTTTTCTGAAAAGCTTTATAAATCACAAGAAATAAGCTACATAATTAAAATGGAAAATATCTTTATAGTAATAACAAAAGTAAGAAAAAACTTAATAAGTTGAATAATTATACTATATAATCAGTAAATACGCTTAGAATTCACTTTTAAAAAATAAAAATCAATTTCATTGTATGCAAAAGTACAAACAAGTCTTCTGTAAAAGGATTAAAACAACGGTATATTATTTCGAAAACAACTCCATAAAAGGCAAATTCAAAAAAAAAAAATGAGATTACCTTTTCTCTGTGACGCAGTTCAAAATTGATAATTACTTTATTTATTTTTTTAAATGTTTCATCACTATCATTTTTATATTAAGTTTATAATAATACATAACAAATTTTGGTCTCGTAATCTTTTTAAGAAAACTGTTATTACACATTTTTTAAGGTATATTTTTTAAGTATTACATATACTGTTTTTATTTTATTTTTTACTCTTTTTATTACCATCTCCACCACAAATTCACGAACAGCAGAATGCCGATATATCTTGTTCCTTCAGGAATTACGTAAATAGAATAAGAAATAGAAAATTTTTTTTATAACGATTTAGATTTTAAAATTTTGCATTATTTGTTAGATTTCTTAAAACTGTAACACAAAATGAGAACACGGACACCAATGGGTATAAGTAAATTTGAAATTAAAACCTAATGCAAATAAAAAAAAATACATGTGCTAATATTATAATGCTATAACAAACAATAAATAATCTTATAAAACGGAACATTTTTTAAAACGATAAAGTTATTTAAAATATCACTGTCAATCACTTTACTTTTCCTATTGTGTTTTTGACAACACATATCTTACTCGTCAAACTGAATAGCCTGAAAAATAACAATTACATTTTACGTCACTCCACTTAAAACAGGTCTAACTAATGCAAATTTTATTTTAGATGTTTACTAAGATAAAAATTATATCTGATATCTTAGAAATGCCGATATCTACGATTTATTGATTTATTATATGATTAAAAATTGTGGAATATTAAATGTTCTGTTCAAAAAAGATTTAAAGAACATTCATTTTAGAGGAGTGATTAGACTTTTGAAGAAAAAAAAGGTAAAGCGGTAACATCTCATAATACAAAACTACATGTAGCTGTAACGTAAGCAGAACGGGAAGAGAAATATGCAGGATTGATAGGGTCGCGAGGTGAGGAAGAAGCACGACCTACAAACGCCAATTGATTTAATAACTGCTACGGTTATTTATGGTTCTAGGAGTGGAAGAAAAGAGCAATTCTAAAACTACAACTGTAATTATTTCATATCGATTTTAATTACTGTATTACAAGTTTATTATAACGTAAATCCAAAAATTATAGCAGAAGAGAACGAAAAAGTAGTTAAACAGTTTTTAAATCTTTTATAATAATGAAGTTTTATTTTTGCACTCACCCCTGCTAGACTCCTTGACCGGCATTTCTACGTACTCCGACCACATTTTCTTGTTCTTGGTTGATGCGAACCATTTCCTCGCCGGCAGTGTACGCAACCAGCACGACTTCGACCGAGTCGTTCGATTTATTAGCTTTCAGCCAGGTGGGATCCTTTAAATAGAGCAAAAATCTTACTACTGCATATTAATGAAATTTTTGAAAAAAAAAGATAATAATCAAGTAAGTTGATAAAGTACGTACTTTAAATTCTTATTCTTAACAAATTTTTAATCCACTTTATTCGTATATTTTCTAGAGTTACCTATAACGAAATCGACAAATTTAAAATAATTAAATAGTTATTTTGTAACTTCAGTTTATTACTGAGCAGAGCTGAAAAGATATATCAGTCGAAAACTTAGCAAAATAAGGTTTTTTAAAATTTACTAGCATTCCATGGATGCTCAACAAATAGCACTTGACTATTTCCCTAATCATTGTCAAAATCACAACCTTTTTCCTTCACTAGCTCCCGACCAACTCTAATACAATTAATTGTATGTGCTTTTTTTTTGTCCTGTAGATGTTTAATGAATGGAAGAGTGAGTACTGTTATTTTCACTGCATCTTGAGAAGAATGACCGATTTTACGACGTTAAATTCTCAATCAGAAAAATTAACTGTTTGAAGTGAAAGCTAGTTGGAGGACTAATTAGAGTTTAAGCAGCTGCCGATGTCAACTAACTAATTCATAAATTATCAATCATACTGGTTTTGAAAAAAATGATCAAAAATATAACTTCGAAGCGCTGAGTTTTGTATAGTTTATTTTATGTATTAGAGACTCATTTAGATTATCAGTCTGCCTTACATGAAAGTAGTGTGAAGTAACTTACGATTCTCATGAAATATACTTTATGAGGAAAAATCGAGTATATATTCATAGGATTATACATTTCTTGAGATTGATAATTAAGTTCCTGCCTAGAAACTTTGTCATTTGGTTTGACGTTATTCACCATTTGAAATTTCTAAGGCATCTGAAAACCTGGTTCTCAAAAAAAGCTGAAGCACAAAATAAGAAATTTCAAACAAAATTCTTTCTTTGGTAATCACTCAGGATAGGAAACTTCGACTCATCTCACAGTTACATCATTTCTAGGACGCTCTTTGCTTTTATCTTTAAAAATGAAGTCTTCTTTTATAAAATTACCACTTAATAATCATTAAATACATTTTGAATTTATTAAGAGACGATCAATGAATTATGATATTGGGTTTTACTTCATAACGACTAGACGCACAGATAAATGTCTCCCTAAGGGATTTATTTTTTCATTCGACTCAGTGAATCTCCCAAAAATGGCGAATAAATTACTTGGTTGTATTGAAGTGGTCTGAATATTGATTGGAATCCTATCTGTAAACTGTTGCGGATATTTATTATAAATAATAATAATAATAATAATAATAATAATAATAATAATAATAATAATAATAATAATAATAATAATAATAATAATAATAATAATAATAATAATAATAATAATAATAATAATAATAATAATAATAATAATAATAATAATAATAATAATAATAATAATAATAATAATAATAATAATAATAATAATAATAATAATAATAATAATAATAATAATAATAATAATAATAATAATAATAATAATAATAATAATAATAATAATAATAATAATAATAATAATAATAATAATAATAATAATAATAATAATAATAATAATAATAATAATAATAATAATAATAATAATAATAATAATAATAATAATAATAATAATAATAATAATAATAATAATAATAATAATAATAATAATAATAATAATAATAATAATAATAATAATAATAATAATAATAATAATAATAATAATAATAATAATAATAATAATAATAATAATAATAATAATAATAATAATAATAATAATAATAATAATAATAATAATAATAATAATAATAATAATAATAATAATAATAATAATAATAATAATAATAATAATAATAATAATAATAATAATAATAATAATAATAATAATAATAATAATAATAATAATAATAATAATAATAATAATAATAATAATAATAATAATAATAATAATAATAATAATAATAATAATAATAATAATAATAATAATAATAATAATAATAATAATAATAATAATAATAATAATAATAATAATAATAATAATAATAATAATAATGCAACAGATCAGTACTTAACAGACAAAATAATGACATGCAATAGACCAGACATCATATTAATCAAGAAATCAGAATAAAATACGTACATAATAGATACTGTAATACCAAACAGCAATAATTTAGTATTAAAAGAAAGAGAGAAAATAAAAAAAAAAATACTCTCCCCCTGAAGTAGAGCTGAAAGAAATATGGAAACAGAACCTAATAACAATAGTCCGATCATAATATCAGTCACAAGCGTAACAGCAAAAACAATGACACGATACCTGAAGAAAACGGATCTCCCAATACAAATTCACGTTTAACACACGTTATACATAAAGCCATAATTCTAATAACAACTATAGTGAGGAAGTTCCTACAATAGAAGAAGATGTGACTTGGTTCATTCCCATCACATGATCTGAATAACTACTACGGTGAGAAACATCAAAATAATAATATTAATTTATTATTATTATAATTTTTAATAATACTCATTCACTTTTAAAAGAGTGTATTATAATTTATTTTAATTTTTTATATAATAATAAAAATAATATTTATTATTATTATATCATCATAGGATCCCCCATGCCATCATCGGACACACCCCGACTCACTGGTCTTGAATGCAAGTGAGCCAAAATGGCCTAGGCAAGAGGGCTACCTCCCGTCACTATACGTACCGCGTTTCGAGACTCCCTTATATATATATATGCATGCATTTGAAATTAAAATTAAACTTATCAATACCATTTTTTCTTTATATAATTATATATATAAACTACCGCTTAGAGTTTCTTTTGTCACAGCTTTAAACTTTCATATTATAGACTTTTAAGAAGTCCACTGGCGTGTGAAAATGCAACTATATTTTCTTCATTTCCATTATCCAGATCAGCACAAATATTATTTCTAAGACGGAACCTCTTTCTGAGGTCCTCATATATGGTACACTCTTCTATTAGATGCTTGATTGTCAGTGTTTTATTACAAACACCGCACATTGGTCTCACTTCGCCGGTTAACAAATATAAATTTGATAATCGCGTGTGACCGATTCTAAGTCTGGTGACCGCTAGTTGTTCACGGCGAGTCAACTTAAAGTCGCTTTTCCATTTATAAGGAGAAGTTTTAACTGAGTTTAATTTTGTATTTAAACTCCTCCGTTCAGCGTTCCACTTGCTTCTTACTGTGTTTGTTAGACGGTTTTTAACATCTGTCACTCTTACAGGAAATGCATCCAAATCATCGCAGACTGTTGCCTTTCTGGCAGCTTCGTCTGCGATTTCATTACCTGTAATACCAGCATGCCCCGGAGTCCATACAAATACGCAACGCTGTCCTCGTTGTTTTAGTATGTATAAAATGGACAGGATGTTTGCAATTAGGACATCCTTAATGTTCTTGTTCTGAATTGCGACAAGTGCACTTAATGAATCGGAACATATTAGCACTCTCTCTTCGCAGCAGTGTTCAGTGTAGCGAAGAGCTTGCTGAATTGCAGTGAGTTCTGCCGTGTAGACACTGGCCACATCTGGCAGTCTCCAAAAGTGGGCTTCTTCATTTACATATATCGAGCATCCAACACCATGTTCGGTTTTAGAAACGTCAGTATAAATTCTAATATATTCTTCGTAACTACTGACGGTTGCCAAAAATTCCTGCTGGATGATCACTGCTGGTTTCTTTTTTATTTCTCCTTGAGAGAGATCCAAACTTGTATTAACCGCTGGCAAAAGCCACGGCGGTATTTCTCTAGTAGAAATCGCTAGTGTCTCTGGTAAAGCAATTTCATATTTTCTTCTTAATTCGTGATACCTAATTCCGGCTGGTCTGGAATAGGTAGCACGATGTTCATATACTGCAGCCATAGGATGATTCGTAAACAATTTATTATTTATATGAGCAGGGAAAGCCCATACATTTGCTGCATATGTTAACAAAAGGATCTCTCTTCTATAATGTACTGGCATTATTCCGGCTTCGGACATCAGACTAGCCGCCGGACTTGTGCGGAAAGCGCCTATTGCGTATCTTATTCCGCTGTTATGAACTACGTCTAACTTTCTTAAGTGCTACTTTCTAGCGGATGAATATACGATACATCCGTAATCTAGTTTAGATTGAACCAATGCTTTATACAATCTCAATAATGTCTCTTTTTCTGAGCCCCAATTTAAGTTCGATAAACATTTTATAATGTTTAGGGCTCTTTTGCATCTATCACTCAAGTCCTGTATATGTAATCCCCATGTAAGGGATTTATCCAATACTAGTCCTAAATACCTTACGCTGTCTTTATATTGTATTGGATTATCATCAATTGTCAACGCAGGGCTTTGATGAGGAATTCTCTTCCTACAAAAGTGTACACAGCACGTTTTTTCTGGTGAGAATTGGAATCCATTATTCCTTGCAACTTCATTTAGAGCATTGATCGCTCGTTGGAATTTGTACCTCACCATAGCAGTCTTGTTGCTGGCATACATGATTGCCAGATCATCAACATAGAGGCTTTTGCTGATTTCTACTGGATTGGCTAATATCAATTTATTAATGGCAATGGTAAACAAGGTACCGCTCAACGGCGAACCCTGCGGTATGCCATTTTCCAAGATTCTTTCACATGAATATTCATTGTTGACGCGTACTTGGAAGGTACGGTCATTCATATAGTTGCTGAGCAGTATGGGCAGATTGCCACGAATTCCCCATTCATGTATCTGGACCATTATACCATGACGCCAGGTCATATCGAAAGCCTTCTGAAGATCAAAGAAGACTCCGACACAATGTTTCCTTGTAATAAAGCTGTTATATATAATGTCCTCTAAGCTGATCATTTGATCAGTGGTAGAATGGTATTGCCGAAAACCTGCTTGATACGGTGATATCAGGTTTTCTTTTTCCAAAACCCAGACGAGTCGATTATTAATCATTTTTTCCAATAGTTTCCCCATAGCACACGTCAAAGAAATAGGACGATAGCTATTGGGGTCTGTTAAATTTTTATTTTTCTTTGGTACTGGAACAACATGAGCTTTTTTCCTCTGCTGCGGGTACGTTCCATCTCGCCATATTTTATTATAAAGTTCTAATAATCTACGCTTTGCAGTGGTATTCAGCTGCCTGATCATATTATAGTGGAGTTCATCCGGACCAGCAGCTGTGTTACCTGATTTTTCCAACGCTTTCGCGAATTCTTCCATTTCAAATGGTACATTATATGAGTAATTATACTCAGTTCTAAAATTTAGTAGACCTTCGAGTTCTTCTTTTTTGGTTCGAAAACCTTCCTCGTAGTTGGCCGTTTTGCTGGCCTTTTCGAAGTGATTGGATAACAGCTCTGCAATTTCATATGGAGTGTCTTTTATTTCATCTTCATCTTGAAGGCTAGTTATGGGAGCAAAATCATTACGCCCACAAATCGCCTTCACTTTCCTCCAAACATCAGATGCAGTAGTAGTTTTGTCGTTGGATGACACGTATTCCTGCCAGGATAGTTTTATCGAATATATCATAAGACGTTTTGCATACGCCCTGTATTTCTTAAAGGCAACAAGATATCCTATACTAGGACGCTTCTTAAAGGCGTTATACGCCCTTTTCTTTCTTTTTATAGCTTCAGTTATTTCATCGTTCCGCCATGGAATGGGTTTCTTCGTAAGTTTCCCAGATGTTTTGGGAATATATCTCGATGCCGACTCAATTATTGTATTTGTTATGGCGTCGACATCGTCTCCGATAACTCCAGTTGTTTCTGGGAGTATCGTTCTAGCTGTGAAGCTCGTCCAGTCTGCCTTTTCAAATAACCATCTTTTAGGGATGGGATATATTGTTCTTGTAACATCAGTTACAATTTGCACCGGGAAATGATCGCTTCCATGCAGATCGTCTATGACATGGAAGCTGTACCTTGGTGCTATCGATCCGCTATATGCTATCGCTATATATATGCTATATGCTATCGATAAGTGCAAGATCTATACAGGACGTCGATCCATCTCTGGCATTGATAAAGGTTTCTGATCCGTCGTTTAAAATAATAAGTTCTGAATTCATCAGGTTCCCTTCCAGTTCTCTTCCACGGGGATCTACTCGATCCGATCCCCAAAGAGAATTATGAGCGTTAAAGTCACCCACCAGTAAAACAGGTGGGGGAAGCTCGGATCGGTGGGGGTGCAAACAGTGATCTGAAGCGGACGCTTCATTCTAACGGCGACCGCTTGTAGGTTTGTGTTTAGAACAACCGCTTCGGTGGTAGCTCTAGTCGATGTTAATATAACTACTCCACCTCTAACTCTTACATTTGGCGGTTGGTCTCGCCGAAATATATCGAATTCTTTCAATTTAAAATTGTCATTTCGGCGGAAATGCGTTTCTTGCAGACATATACAAATCGTCTACATCATCTACCAAGCGTTGGAGCTCATGGATGTTTGAAAAACATCCATTGATGTTCCACTGTACTATCGACTCACTAATTTTTAATTAAATTATTGTCTGGGTTTTTCTTTCGGCCATCCTTTTTTTCGCTTCTTCTCCATATTGCGAACGGCAGCATGTTCGCGGAGAACGTCGTCGCCGGTGTAGCTTCCGGTCTCCGAATCGGAGACCACCGAAGCCACCGACGACGACGGACATGGATCGGCGCCGGTTTCAGGCGCCGATTGAGAGGCGGCAACCTGGCCGCTCCCCGACACGGGGCACTGATCACCGCCTGTGGTGTTTATTATTTATTTATTTTTTTTTAACTGAATTTTTACGGGCATCGACTGCTAACGTCATTAGCCCTCGTCACATTCTTTAAAAGAAATTATTATCTCCATCAGGATCGTCATATGTAAGGGTGTAAAGGGCCCTTACATTTTATTTAAAAACACAAACTTCACAATAAACATTAAAACATGAAAGACAAGGAACAATCACAAACACTTACGGGGGTGCAAAGGGCCCCAATATTAAAATTTGAGATAGGTTCTCAAAAGACCATGAACTTAAAATTAAAATTAAACTAATCAATACCATATCTTTCTTTCTTCTACGAAGTCTCATTTATAGTTTGTTTAAGTACCCTCGGGGCGACCAGAACCGCCGCTGAGCAGTATATCAGTCGTGCCAGGGTGCCGTGGCAGTTGAATCCTTCTTATATCAGGCCATAGGCATGCACGGCGTACACCCATAGCCTCGCACCCTCAATCCACCCTTGACGGTGGATTATTATTATTACTGATATTATTATTATTACTGTTAATATTTATTATTATTACTGATATTATTACTGATAATAATAATAATAATAATAATTATTATTATTATTATTACTGATATTTATGACTATTTGATCTATAATATTATGATTGTTTAGTGTTTGATTATTTGTTTATTATTGACATGTTTTATTGTTATAGCTTATTATTATTACCATTGTCATTGTTTTATGTTTTTAAACTAATAAACTGTAATTATATAAACAATCTAAATTATCAATCTCTCAATAACCTGATCGAGCCGCAAATACGCGACAATGTTATATATGTATTTGTTGTGTTTTTTAAATATTTTACAATGAGAAAAGTGTCTATTACATTTGGAATCACACACATCATAAAATCTAAAATAGGTTTAATTTACAAAAAAATGTAAAAAAAAAGATAAATGAACAGAATAAAATAAAAAATTGAAAATAAATGAATTTAAAAAAAAATAGACGTACTAAATAAACTCAGCAGTAGCAATTCTTTTTTTTAATTTCAAAGAGAACCACCACCCCATAATTATTTATAACGAAAGGCTTCAATATTCTCTTTTAGGCATACATTAATATGCATTAAATAAAGCACACTAGTGGAACTAATAGTTTCTTAAGTACAACCGTTGTAAATCCCACTGCTGGATTGAGAAGGATGATAAGTACCTAGAGCCTAAAGGTATCTTTTATGGAAGTGAACAAGTAATTGAGCACTTATAGAGAAGCAGTGTACGTAAAACTGGGTAGTAGCTAGTGACCTACTATCCAGTTTTATATACACTTTAGAAAGGTACTCGCTAGTACCTTTCTAAATAATTTCAGCGTATCGGTCTTAGAAGATAATATCTTAAATATCGTGTAGTTTAATTATTGTTATAATCAAAGAGAGTAGAATTCAGAAGCTGCTATATTGCGTCACCAACATCATCTTTATTTTTAGTTGAGAACTTGAAAATAAAATTTACTTAAAATTTTAATAATTTTAAAACTTTTATCTTTAGACGGAAAACATAATTTTAGCAACTGAAAGGTATTTTCTTAAAATTACTGAATAAGAGCAAATATTTTTATAAATTCAAAATTTAAAAATTTTATTCATGAAACACAATTCATAGATCTTTGTATTTATAGAAAGAATTTTGAGGTGTTTATTATTTGTAAAAGTTAATATTAGTCACAAAATTATTGTAAAATTTTATACTATTAATTTTTTTAAATTATTCACTTCATCCATTCATGCAATTTTTTGTTAAAGCATTCCGAAAATGATCCAACTCATCAGAGAAAAGGAATAAAAATTAATTGATGTGATACAGCAAAATAAACGTTGGCTATAATAACTAGTGTAAAAAAAAAAAAAAAATTATTTAAAATTTAAGGCGTGAATAATTTTTTTTTTAATATTTGAGAATGTTTGCTTAAGTAAAAGCTAATTAAAGAAATCTAAGTAACAATTATGTTAAAATTCCAAATTTAGTTTAAAAAAAAAATAGATTTATTATTTTAATTATACTCGTATATTCTTGATTAAAATTAAATATAAATTTTAGAATCATTATATATTGTAAATCTGCAAGCAAGAGTTATTCTAATGGAAGAAGTGCCATTAGTTGTGTAGCTGTAAAGTTATTTATAGTATTTTACCTAATACCAGCGTTCTTTGGTGGCTGGGTTCCTATTAACCACTCATTTCAGGAATGGTCGTCCTGAGACTCTATAAGACTACACTTCATTTACATTCATACATATCATCCTCATTCATCCTCTGTAGTAATAACTTAGGGTTGTTCTGGAGGCTAACAGAAAAACAGAGAGTTATAGTATTTATTGTTTAAATCCAATATTATTAATTCGATTGTTATTTTCTCCCTTTCCTAGCACTGTCACTCTAACATTGGTAGTTGACGCGTTTCAGAGTACTTCCATGCACAAAACTACTTTTAGCACCCAGATATTTAGCGTCAATTACTAATGCTAGAGGGACATTGCTAGTAAAGGCAGAAAATAACAATCAACTCAATCATGATAATCCTAGCGGAAATTCAAAACATTGTGAAAAAAATTATTATTAGTTTCATAAGGATATAAAAAAATTAATTATACAGTAAGAAATCTCTGTGAAGGTATAAATTAGTAGGGCAGAGCCTATCTCTTCAAACAGCATCGATTGAAACAACAAATTTAGTATCACTTTTATTTTTCTAACTTTGACTACAGCTATGGAAGTTTAAAATGATGTAAACTTGGAAATAGTTTCACAGTATATCTTGTTTCTGAAATTTTTCTTAACCCGGATACTATAAAACAGTAAATTAAATTCAAATTTACGTTTGATAAGGATCTCAATTAGTAAATGAAGTAATCGAACGATCGAAAATCGAACAATCGAACGATCGATGCAGAGCAAAATTCACCTTCGTATATGCTCGGAGCTTCGTATATGCACCTTCGTATAATAACAAACATCTTAGTTTGTTATTATGTTACTCTTATTATATTTACTTTTGAATTTGATATTTGGGAAGAACTGTTTTTATATTATTTTCCAATTTGTTCGGAGTAAAACTTTCATAGTTAATTATACATCCATATACAGTTTTTTTTTTTCTGTCGAGATACTTAAGATCTTAAACGACTTCGTATTCCAGTTGTAGTATAGGGCAATAATACATGTAATATAAGGCAAACCATTATTGATATTTTCAATTTTATGTGTAAAGTTGACTTCAATTTAAATAAGATATTCCACATCTGTATCTCAGAATTCGACTAACAGTTTATACAACACCAGAAATGCCTTTTGTCACTTTCTTTATTATGTTGTTTGTTTCGTAAAGTTTCATAAATTATTAAAACTGATTTGATAATTTATATAGAAAATCTAATTTCAAAAGAGCTAACGAAAATGACATTAGCAAAAATGAAATAAAAAGTTCTATTTCTTCTAAAATCTAAAAAGAATATGTGAATGTAGAAAATTATAATTAACTAACCGTGGTAAAATTTATTCATCACAAGATCAACATTGTTAATAGTTTGAAGTTGTACTATAAATTACTTTGCGATAATTAATCAACAGCTGAAAACCGCTACATCTACATTTAATTCAAATTGACGTAATGTGATTAATAATGGCTTATAATTCTAGTTTAAGTCCGATATAAGAAATTAAAGTTTAATCTCTATCTTTATTTATTTTAATCTCTAACTTTTTATGATACAATTTCAATTTTTAGACGTAGAATATGAAATTATATATATTTTTTCTTCATTTTTTGCCGACGGAGGTTCTGATCAGCAACATATGAATCTCATTAAATTTTACAGACCGATAAACTTTTTGAAATGAAGAGATTTTCAGTCCAAAATGTAAATAGGAAACTGAAGAAAAGGAATCGGTGCTACCTTTTAATAAACATGGCCTTGTCTGTTCCGTTTCGTTCCACTTGTGCCGTCGGGTGCTGCTACCTAGCGGGGGCTAGAGGCCCCACGGCAAGCTTGGTCAGGCGATCTGATGACGCTACGTCCTACGTCATAATGCCGCACGGGTGGTCATTATGAGGTAGTGACTTTCATTCCGAGCTCGAATCTGACCGAGAACGGTCGTGTCTACATTCCGTCCGGATGGATATGTTCGGATGAACGCTTAGTTTATTAGTGTAAATTATATATTCTTTAGTTTAATTATATATTCAAATTTATGTGTTAAATAGTCAATTATACGTTATCAAAATGTCAAGACGACAAGTTAATAAATAACAATTCAATAAGTAACAAGGCGTTGTTTCAATTCATCACCTATGAAAATACAGTTCAACCTCGCTCTAAAATCTATCACAACGTGTTAACGGTCTTCAAGCGAGATCGTTCACAACAATTTTAATCGATCGGTTGTTCTTTCTAACTTTCTGATCAATCATGTATTGTTGAAAAAAAAAAATTCGCTTACTACGTGATGACTGGAAATTTTTTTCCGCTTGTTATAGCATGATAAACACTTCCCATGATTGCTTTCCGTTAGATTTTAAAATCTTTTTGCGTGTTTAAAAAGGATAGTTGGGAATATTTATTTTCTAATACAACCAGGAAAATCAAATCGTTGCAAATTCAGTTTAAAATCAATACGTTTATCAAATATCTGGTTTTAAAATAGATTCATTTATTTATGAAAAAGGTGGCTGACCGAAAATCTATATGAAAAAGGAGGTCAAAGTTTCAAATTCGATTTTCGGTAAACTGAATAAACGAATTCTCTAATCGCGCATAATTCAGAATTTTTCTTTGCAATTTTTTCATTTTTTAATATAAATACTATTAGACTTAGGTAACTCACAGAAAAGGAAGGCACATACCAATTCCAATCTAAGTATCGTAGTTATCATTACGTTACCACTGACAGACTACTAGAAAATTCACTTTAAACTTAGGGAAGTGCAGTTTCATATCAAAACATAAGCTAAAAAACAATGCAGCAGTAGGGGGAATCTTTGAAAGACCCATAAAACAAAAATAGTGATTATGTTAACAGTAATGATTCTATATTTATATTAAGTAGCAGAAGAGTTTATATTAAAAAAAAACAAAAAAAAACAGCATTCGTTAAAAAATATTATATTTCACCAAAGATAACTATTTCACAAAATTAAAAATGATAATTATTTTTTCAATTAAAATTTTTGATAATACAAAAATGGTTATAGCATTTTTGTTAAAAAAAGGTAAACATAACAATTTCATAAAAAACATAAAATTATTTTTAAAATTTTTTTATTTCCAAAAAAAATTATCAACAGATTACGATATTTTCTTAAACACTTACATTCTTTGTTATTTTTATTAGCCAAAAATTTTGAAAAAAATCAGATTGAATATTTTCATAGATATTTAAAATTAGAGGTTAAGATTATGTACTAAATTGTTCTGACTGTACTCGTGCAAGGTTGTATAATACGAAATTTGTCACTATAAACAAAAAGTGGATTAACTTATTGCTGCACACTATCTGACATAATTTTACTTATGGAGGTGCGCGTTTAAATCATCCGTATTGCAAGAGGAACAATTTTAAGTTAATTTCTGTATATCTAATATTTTTAAGCTTGCTTCGCGGGTATATGATGAAGATTCACTTATAAAGATGAATGCAGTCGGCATTTCATTAGGCTTTCAAATCTGATAAGAAGTATCATTAACCTTGCAACAGTGATATAAGCTACTAATGTTCATGAATAAAACTACACCGGTTTCACGAATGAATTGTGTATCAGATTAGGTTTCCTATATTAATTACGGATATGGTTATAGCAGATAGATAGTTAAGATTTTAAAATCGAAACACCAGGAATATAATTCTGAAATTTATTTTCCATGTTCGGGAATCGTTAAAATTATAAATAGTCAGTAATCTCACCAAAGACTAAACGTATTGTCGATTAATTCGCATTATTGTGTACGTATGTGTACAAAATCTGTTATGTGTAATCAGTATTTAAATGGAGATAGTACAATTTTCAGTATTATATAAATAATTATAATTGAATGTCTTACCAATTTCTTATAATTTTAAATTTAAATGATTTACTTTTAAAAGTGTAGGGAAACAAATATTTTTTATTATAGGTGAATAAATATTTCACCTCAATATTTTCATCAATGTACTTTTCACCTTGACATTTATATTTTTATTTCAGTTTGGATAACTTAAATATACCATTAAGAAAAGTTTAATCTGAGAGAGGGAGAAGGTTTAAAAACAAATTTTACCGAGTCACTCATTAATTAAACAAAAAATTTGAAAATTTAAATAAAAGTTAACGTGTTCTGTGTTTCCCTTACCCAACACTTTCCTAACGATTGAAGTCCGGTATTTTAGCCACGGTATAACAATAGTAAATATAAATTTAATTTGCATATTTGTATGTGAGGTGTGTGAGTGTGTGTGTTTGTGTGTGTGTGTGTGTGTGTGTTGTGTGTTAGGTTTAATTCTACTATTTCTGAGCTAAAATAATAAAATTACAAATAAATTAAAAATAAAATGACACCTAAACCTTCAGATAGAATCGTAATTTATGGACGTAGATTCAGATTGAGAGTAAAGCAATAATTGTCATTAATTTCTCAACAAAACTAATATTGTAATTTTCAAAGAGTTCCAGAGAATAAAAAAAAATTATATAAAAAAAAAACCATTATAAAACATTTTTAATATTCTTAAAGTGTAACTTTTGTGATTATTAATCCAGGAATATAGAATATTACAATAAACATTTAAAAATTTTACACGAAATAAATATGGTTTATTTCATTAAACTTTTATTCGTTAACTTCATTTGTTTGTTTTAAGGACGTGATCTGGATAAATGAGAGATAAACATCATTAGTAAACTTCAACTGTACGATCTGGCTTGAATTCAGGACATGAATTCTTATATATCTCTAAAACATGGCTGTTTTTTTTTTTTTTTTAATTTTAGAACTGTATTAATGTCGAAAAATAGAGTAATCACATAGCCAGATTTTCTGTTGAAATTACACCAATAAAAATTTTCCACTTTTGTACTAAACGTTTATTCAGAGATATGTTATAGTTCAGAAAATTAGATACTTTCAGCGAGCGTGATTATTAAGTTAATATTCTTTCGGAGAATTCTTAAAACTGGTTCCTCTTTTCACATGTGTATTTCCATCCTCTAAACGTAACATATTTAAAAAGAATGAATTTTATAATTGCGTAAAATTTTAACCTTTAATAAAAGTTTTTCCTTTAGAAATAGTTCCGACTACTTTTTGGATTATTCAGTTTTCATATGTTTATTGTAAAACAAAAGGTTTGTTGTATTTCATCCTCTTTTATTACACTAGTGCCCAAATTTCTGATTAAATGAATCGCTAGTACCAGAAAAAAAATATATAAAATAATATAATAAAAAAAAATAAAAATATTTGTTTTTGGTGGAACAAATATACATAAACTGTGTATTACATTTTCCAGCTTTATATAATTATTTATGTAACATTTATTATACATTATAACTAATTATTATAATTTTAGTAATATTACATATCACAATGATAACATTTATATATTATTTATATAATTATTTTAATACTTATAAAGCCCACAGTTCTGGTGTAGTGGTTAACTCGTCATCACCTGTTTTAATAGCTATTTACCAAGTCGAAAGTTCTGGGGTTCAAATCCTACTAAATTTTACTTGCATTTATTCTGATTTGAATACTAGACAGTGGATACTGATGCACTATGGTGGCTGGTATTCATTCAACCACACATCTCTGGAATGGTCGCCCTGAGTCTGAAGAAGACTCACCTCATTTATACGTCATGCAAATCATCTCATTCAGCTACGGGGGGGGATTGATTTTTTTTCTCTAGTTGAATGTATTGCAACGTACATATTAGGAAAAAAATTATTTAAAGTCCCTCTGCTAAATGGAAAGGGAAGAAACCTGTTGCACGGCTAATATGTACGCACTACACACGTTAATTTTTGACTTCGTGTTATATGGTAATGTTCTGTATAATTACAGTCTTCTGACATAAAATAGATGTCAATATTTTGTTGCATTTTGCTTTTGATTAAAAGAAAAATAATTTCTCAAAACTTTAAAAATTATTGAATAATATAGAAACAGAATTTGTGTTACTTTACTACACTAAAGTTTTGTTACTAAAACTATTTTAAACTTTAAACACTAAAGAAGATTATGCAACTTAATGACGAAATTCTACTAATTTTTTCATGATATACAGCATATAGGGAAAATGCAGCTTATACAAAATAGGGAAAACTGGTAATTACAACTAAAAAAAAAATTATTTAAAAAACTGTCTGCGTTTTATAAAAATAATTGAATCTTTTTAAATCATTCTGGTTAGGAATATTTTATTTATGAAAAACTAGATTTTTGTGTCAGGTTTTAGTCATCATTACATTAAATGTAGAGTTGATGTTTATTACTGAGTTGAGTGTTTTAGACTGATTTGGATTTGACTGAGATTTTGAATCCTGGTAATTAGATGGGATGGCCCAAGCTAAACCTATAGATATACACACAGGTTAACATTCTCAAAAATTTATCTGCAGAAAGAAATACGCTTTTTAGGCTAAACTAATACAAAAATGAGTAAGGAAAATGCAATTTAAAACAAATAAACTTTCCCTTTACTCTGCAAAAAAAAAAAATCAAATAATAAACCTTTATTAGACTCTTTGTAATTATGAAAGTGCAGAAATAAAGTCAGCAGTAAATAAAAAAATACTGTTTAGAAGAGAAAAAAAGTTTTAACAGAAGTGTAACTGGTACTTCAAAAAAACAATCAGTTTTCTGAACAGAGAAACAAAGATAACTAATGAGAACTTACTAGAAAGTTGTGTTTGTCAGTTAATTACTTTTGCAAAATTATTTGCTACACTTCAGTCAAAGTAAAAGGGGACAATGACCGAAGCTGACTGATACAAAATTTACTGCTGTGACAAAGAGTACAGATGCCACCATCAATAAACAAAAATTTCGATTCAGCATTAGATTGGTATTAAATAAATTTTTATTTAAGTTCATTTAAATTTCTAGCTAATGAAATATATATTAAATTATTTGCATTAATTAAAGTAATTAAGAATAAACACAATATATATTTTTGCGGTTAATTTTGTAACTTATTTTAGAAAAAAATATTATATACCAAATCAAATCCTAGTCTTTTTACGGTATTTGATGAAGAAATTATTTCAACACCAAGAAACGCATCTTGAACTTATAATGAAAAAAACTGGAAGTAACAACTGTTTTTACTCAATTTCTCTATGTACGCAATTTCCACGCTTTTTAATTCTTTTATTGAGGTTATAGAGATATTCTGTATAATCTGTTTTGAACACAAGAATTCTCGACAATTTTCAGTTTGTTTTGGTAATTATTTAGGTTATAGCTACGGTGTTAAAAGTTTTTAGAGGGCAGTTCTCCATTACATCTTTAAATCAAAAACCGATAAATAATCATGTAAAAATTAAAAGAAAAAAATGAATAATATTCTTATGGTTTCTGAAAACGTGGATCAGATTTGCCTGATGAAGAAACTGATGAAAATTTACAACGAATAGTTCTTCGTAACTGATACGATTACCAAAAACAATTCACAGTTTTTCAGTACTTTTATTCTAATTAAAATGGTAAATCAGGCAACTACCAGCTAAAATAATAATGTTTCTAATAAATTACAATATAAATTATATTATTTACAACCGTTAACAATTAAACGGATACTACAGTTTAACTAATTACAATGATAAACATAATTTTGGTTTCCTAATATGCGATACATGATTTTAATCTTTTTTTTTGATGCTGTAAACGAATTTGAACTCAGAATATTTCTATCACCCACCATTTTTGAAAAGTTTAATTAAAGATTTTTTTTTCATTTTTCAACGTATAGTTAGCTTTTTAAACACTTGTGTTGTATTTTGTTAGCTCATTTCTTATTGCATAATTTTGTTAACATAATTTGTAAGATATGAATAAAAAATTCTAAACAAAGAAAATAAAATAATATCAGTCACACATTATGATGTCATTACTAATACTGAAGAGTGAGTCTTCATGGACAAGATTAATCATGTCTGTGCAGGTCAAAACATGTAGCTGAAAACGCAGCTGTGTTGCTTGTATTAAGGACTGGATTTAGGAATGAATTAATTTTGTTCAGTCTTAAGTTTGTTAACAGTGCAGTGTCATAATGCCTCGAAATTGTGTAAATGATGTGGATGCTTTTTGTTATTTATGTCGTGAGTTTACTGTAAAATCAAATAGAAAAAAACGTTACACATTTAATTAAAAAAGCATATATCATTGGTACTTTCAGTGTAGAATTGGTGATCAGGATAAGACGTGAGCTCCTCATACAGTAAGCACTAATTGGTCTGTATATTTAAGAGGATGACTAAAAGGTACATTTGGAAGCTTTGCCAAAGCAACCGATTGTTGCTTTGGTTTAACAAGTGTGTTTGGAATTTCTAAAAAAAAAATCTAAATATCCTGTAAAATATCCTTCATTGCAATCAGGTTTGTACCTCACAGTGAAATTATTACAATTCTTGAGCCACCTGTGAATGTATGTTTCGAAAGCAGCGATGAAGAATCAGGCAGTACTGAAGAAAACAACAATGATTTTGATTTTTAATTATCTTCCAGTAAGCCACATCTTACATCATTAGATGAATTAAATGACTTGGGTAGAGATTTAAATTTATCAAAAAATTAGGCTGAACTGTGAGGATCAAGACTGCAAGATTCGAATTTACTTCAAAAAATACAAAAATTTCGGGCTTTCGAAGCCAAAAAAAGAACTTTCTCAGTACTTTATTGATGAAAATAATTTGGTTTATTGCAAAAATATTTATGAGCTTATGTTGCACTTGTGAGCTATGTTGGACAAGTTCATATACCTGAGGACTGGCGCCTTTTTATAGATTCATCCAAGTTTAGTTTAAAAGTGGTTCTACTACACAACAGTAACAAATATCCTTCGATACCAATCGCTTATGGTGCTAATTTGAAAGAGACATACGATGTGATGAAAGAAGTTCTTGAAAAAATAAATTATAAAAAACATAGCTGTAACATATCTGGTGATTTGAAAGTTATAGCTATTTTGTTAGGTATGCAGTTAGGCTATACTAAGAACATGTGTTTTATTTGCGAATGTTACAGCCGAGCTAGGGATAAACATTATCTCTAACATTATTTGTTACCAAAGAGTGGAAGAAACGACCATTGTTAAATAATGTAGAAAGTGCAGCTTGGGCTTCATTTAAAGACGTTTGCAAAACTTTTCTCGGCAAACAAAAATCCTACAATTTCCATGATTTTATTAATCAACTTCTTACTTCATACAGAGCTATGGGATGTAATATGTCTTTGAAAATACATCTCCTCCGCTCATATCTGGATTTCTTCTCTTACAATCTCGGAGACATAAGTGACGAACACGGTGAACGTTTCCACCAAGAAATTTCGTTGATGGAAAGCCGCTATAAAGGGAAATGGAATACTAACATATATCACATCTGTCACATGTATGGCCGTGAAAAATTATAAATTTTACACATTTTAATTCTATTTTACATTAATTTTTTTTGAAGCGTAATTTATCTAAAACTAAGGTTAATAGAAAAATTTTATTTACATATCTATAATGTACATAAAAAATCAATTCAAGAAATGGTTTTACACTTATAGAAAATTTTTTTTTTTGCCTATCAGTAATTATCAGATAAAATAAATTCCTCGCGCTGGCAGTACTCATGCAGTTTGATTCTGTCTCCGTTTTTAACTACTACGAAGCTATATTAATAGTAGATTAAAAATAGTTTAACTTATAATGTGTTTATTAGTAATTGTCGATAACGAATTTTTAAAGTTACTACTATTAAATTCTCTATATGCCCGAAAACTATGCTTTTTTTACGGAAGTAAAAACCCTTTTTTACGATGATTTAGTTACCTAAATGAAATTCATAATTAAACTGTATACAGCGTATATACAAAGTGTTTCTAAAATGGTGGACTGGCTGTACTTTTTCGGATTCTACTTTAAAATAAACAAAAATACCCTTAAGAAAAATGACAATTTCTCCTTCCTTCTCCAAGTGTCCGCCATTTTGTTATTTTTATATAAAACTTTATATCTAAAAATCGGATAGAGGAATCACATTGATATTTGGTAAGCCTCTTGGTAATATAGTTTTGAGATTAGCAAAATATCTTTGCAAATTACAAAATGGCGGCTACGTTTATTTTTCAATCTGTTATATCTCCATAAATAT
Organism: Lycorma delicatula; assembly: GCF_047948215.1. Taxonomy (NCBI): domain Eukaryota; kingdom Metazoa; phylum Arthropoda; class Insecta; order Hemiptera; family Fulgoridae; genus Lycorma; species Lycorma delicatula. The sequence continues at coordinate 260,994,455 of NC_134455.1, read as the reverse complement.
TAATTTTATTAAAATGTATGTTATTGCTAAAATATTAAGCTTTTATTTTGAACAAAATGACATTTATTCTTTTTTAAATCGGTTAACATAGCCGAGTTATGGCAGAAAATTGATGTAATTTAGTGTCTGTTTTCATGTCCTCTACTTTACGTTCAGTTCGATTAAAAATTGTTTTTATTTGTTGTTAATTCTAGTATAGTAAATTAGTATAAATTAAGTAAAAATTTTCTCACCATAATAGACCTAATAATTAAAAGAATAAAAAAACTACCTGTGATAATTTTACTTTAATTCTTGTAGAACGTTAAGCATATATGAGAATCTGGACTCCCGTTTCGAAGCGTTAAGGACTGGAACGTCAAGTATACGCATTGCGGTTTGAGACTTATAACTACTCATAAGATAACATTAAAAAGCGTTGTAGACCTGCAACTCAGTGTAAACTCTGGGTTACACAACCCACTTATTGGCCATAAGATTCAAGAAAGGTACCGAACATTTATCTCACCACGGGTGTGTCATCATTCTACACTTCGGTTCAGGACAACTGTTACTCGACATCTGACCACTCAATTGACATTCTCACTATCAGTATGACGGTGATAAAGAAGAAAACGTTTTCGGTTCTTTACAATAACAGGACCGATTGGGGCTCATAATATCCGGAAAATTGTTTGCTGTCAATTCACCACCACCAGCCTTAATCGCTAGCACCTTTTCCATCTCGTCAGTTTATCGCATAAACAATTTACAACCTACAAATGATTGCTAGCATATTTACCGTCTACAAGCAATGATATGTGTTTGGTCAAACCATAAAAGTATTTTTAATTAAGTTTCTGCCTTAAGGTATTATTAGCATATTTTTAGAATTCCATGAACTATTATGGAATAGTAAGGGAAGAAAAAAATACATGTATGGAAATATGCAATGTAATAAGTAGATTATGTAGTTTAATATTTATATAAACTATACAAATAGTAGAAATCCATTATGAAAACAATATACACAAATGTTAATTTTAAACTAAACTAATTATAACTTAAGATATGTGATACTAGGCTGCAACAATTTAAAATGAATATTTATGCAATCTTCAGAACCAGTCACATTGGGATAATTAATTACTAAGAAATTTTAATATTTAAAACACGGTATGTACATTATTAATAAGGAATATTATGCCCTGAACCTCTTTTATAATCAACAATATTACCCCGTTTACCTTATGTACTAACAAGCCTTTTGATTTGTTCATCACTATCGCGACATTTCTTTTTTGTTGGCACTTCGATTTAAATATTGCTCATTGAGCATTTCGTTAATAATTTGTTCTTTTTTAATGCAATCGATAAATTTCCAAATGTTCAGATGTTTAGCAGCGCCTTGTTCCTCAAATCTTCTATGCCACCCTTCAACAGAATTAACTTAACTAAACAGAATTGCCACCCTTCAACATGTCTTGGTAATTCTTCAAGAAAATGTTTTCGTACGTTCTACATTTCATGGGACTACTTCGGTCGTCGATGAAGATGTCGTTTGGTAGGGCGTACAATCCATGTATTCTCAAAATTATCAAAATTTCTTGCGATTCTGGAAGAAAAACACTATTTTCACACAATTGTTTAAAAATGACCATCACAATAGGAGTGGGCATAAATTCAGTTGCTGCCAAAGATCGTATATTTATAGTAAAATTAGCGTCAGTTTCATAGCGTTTCAATCCATTATTCTGAGTAAAACGAAAAATACATTGTGAAATGTGGGTAAAAACACTTTCCTTTGAAAAAAACAAGCAACTAAATTAAACACCTGTAATGGTTTGTATTTCTAATAAATGTATACGAAGCATATAATTTTTGTTTTTAAATAATTGGAAAATACTCGTAACAGGCAACTAAATTAAAGCACCTGCAGTGGTATGCATTTCTAAGAAATGTATATCTAGCATATAACTTCCATTTTAAGCTGTACATAATTTTTAAATATTACTTAGAGAAAAACTTTTTTTCAATTTAAAATTATCAATAAATTTACATAAACTATATGTATTGCCTGTCGAATGAACAAGAGGCCTAAAGATATGACTTCTTTCAACAGAGCGGCACGCAGATTAAAAGGACTTTCTTTGTCTGTTTAGCCTCCGGAACAACAGAAAGGTATTACTTCAGAGGATGAATGAGAATGATATGGATGAATGTAAATGAAGTCTAGTCTTGTACGGTCTCAGGTCGACCGTTCCTGAGATGTGTGGTTAATTGCAACTCAACTACCAAAGAATACCGGTATCCAAAATCTAGTATTCAAATCCGTATAAAAGTAACTGCCTTCACAAGGATTTGAACCTTAGAACTCTCGACTTCAAAATCAGCTGATTTGCGATGACAAGTTTAACCGCTATACCAAACCGGTTGATAGATTAAAATTACTGATGAAGCCCATTAGAAATGAAACATTCAAGACAAAACATTCTTGAGGAATTTTCCTTTCTGAATAGTGAAAAGAACTCTTTATGGAAAGCCGCCAAGCATCTCCAGATGGTTTCATCCTTCCGGAGCTGTTTATTATTCTCCGTAAGGTTTCACCTACATCGTCTTCCTTAAAAGCTTTTAATGGGACGTGGACTAGGCTCCCAAAAGGCTGAACTATTTACTTCTTATCTGAGCAGGTTCTTTTTACCATAGGACATATATAGGGTCCTCATGGAGGTGAAATACTTGAATTGCTAACCGGCAATGCAATTGTAAATGCTAACAGTCAAAAAGTAATTTTTGAAGTTTAAAACAGTTTTCCGTTATTAAGTTTAAAACTGTTATCTGTCTGCTCACACTGTGAGCAAACCAATTTGTAAAAAGTGAGTGTATTTCTGTGGTTTATTTTTTCTCAGAAACCTTTACTTAAATTTGTAACAGTTATTCAACTATTACCTATGTACATAGCTAGAATAATTAAAATTAATCCTCTATTAATAATGTACTTTGAACTATGCTCTCTGTAAAGTTTAAGGGACAATCAGTAAAAAATTTCCTTCATATTCCGATCTAGAACGTTCTTTATGTAAATTTTATACAAAATATTAATTACGGTAACTAAAATATAATTAATGATTGTTGAAAATTAAATTAAATTTTTTATCCATTTTATAATATTTCTCCTAAATATTTTAATATAGCAAAACCACTTCTAAAACTAAAATTTAAGAGCCATTTGTTACAACACATCCTTAAGAATTAAAAGAAGAAACAAGCAAACTTTTTTTGGGATATCACTATTTTAATTTTACAATTTTAAATGGTATAGAAACGTCTAGAAAATGTATTCTGCAGTTGATAGTGTTACTGGGCTAAGGCACTTTTGGAAGCATGTTCCCAGAAGACTAACCAATCACAATGTTCATCATATTAACAGTAGCCGGTAGAATGGGTTCTGCGATTGTATGAGACTTCTTACATTTTGTGATTTTATATGCTAACTTGTGTGTTTGTGATTCTTGTATGGTACGTTGTACCTGCTTATAAAGATTACCCTTTTCTTAATTAGCTCTTTTAACTTTCTGCTATATTAGTCATGAGATTTAGTAACTACGCTGGAATGATGATCTCTAAATGGCATTTCAACTTGGCAGAATGCATTCTGATTCCTTAACTTTCATACACCAAGCACATTGGCCTATATTTCAAATGACTTCTGTCGACGTAAAACCTAAGTACAACTAGCTGTCATCGTATTTTCTATTAACGTTTCTTCTTATTCTTGCTGCTAGTTGACGATGTGCCCTGTATTTTTCACTCTTATAACGTTTACTTTAGTAAAATCCGATCCATTTTTAGAAATACATAAGAGAGAAAATACTTCAGAAACTTCAGTTGACATAATCTCCGAAAACTAATTTAACACTAAAACCGTGAAAAATCGATATTTATTTGTATAAAAACACCAACTACCAGAAAATTCGAGAAATTATTAAAATAATTGCTAGACTATTATCGCAAAATAATAAACATTTACAGAGTCTTCCGCAAAAAAAAATAATTGGTTTGCATCAGCTCCGCTACCTAAGGAGCCCTATAACAATGTATTGAAAATAGAAACAAAATTATGAAATTGTGCAATATTTCACAGTTCCCAGGGCGCGAGGCACACACTTCGGAGCCACCATTAGGAAAATATTAGGCTGAAATGTGGATGAATATTTAATCTTGTAAGAGCTCCTGGGACTACTTTTATTTTCTAATCTTCTTAAATAATTTGTATTTCTATTATTTTAACTATTTTTGCTGATGATACGTCCATTTCTTATGAAGCTGGTGTTAATAAGCAACTCAATAAATCAATACACCCGATCTCAACAATTAAATTGCAGTAGAAAGCACTCAGCATAATTAAAACAACTTAATTTTTTCTTTTTCAAACTCTTTTCCGTTTGATATCACCTTGATATAACAAAATCGAGAGTGTGGAATTTTCTTGAGGCTGTGATTTAACTTTAATAAGTAGTTAAATTAGATATTTGTAACTATCTGTTTATGATAAATTTCTATGAATAGACTTTATTCAGCATACATGAACATATCTGAAAATCGACACGTACTTTTACAATTTAAACAAAGCCTATCAAGTTATCTATATTTACCTATATACATAGAAATGAGTATTTTGTCTTTGGCTAAGTTAGATCACGGCCTATCTTGCTGGTTTGATACTCATCGAACTCACACCAAGCCACTAGAATTACAGCAGAAGTAATAAGACAAAATCTTATTCTACTTTTTTGTAATATAAAATTTTGTCTTTTACAGTTATTTATGATTAATTTAAGAGGATCTATTTGTATCATTCTTAAGATGGTACTTTAGGAGGGACTGTTGATAACCGAGGAAGAAATCTTATTAGATATGTATATTTACTTTATACTTAACCCTGAAAAAGTAATTCATCAAGAAAGCATGTTTATTTTTAGAACCTAAGATTTTTTTAATAGTTTACCTGCTTCTATAAAATGTACTAATTATATAATAGTATTTGATAGACAAGTTAACAAACGGTTACTTACCCTGACCTTTGAATTTATTAATTCTTTTTTGGATACAATTGCTTAATCTTAGTTGTGTTACTGGCTCTCAACCAACAGTGTGCTGAATTTTAAGTATCCTGTAATGAAGGACCAATCAAGTGACTACTGATATAATGCATCATAAAAATTACTGCATACGGTCGGTTGCTTTTTATCTTTCACATGAAGTAGTGGAAAGAATTAAATAAGGGAATTATAATTTTTTAATAGTGTGTTTGTTATTTTGCTGTTCCTAAACGTCTGAAAATGTATTATACGCCTATTTTATTATGTTTATATTTTCACAAATATTTGTTTCTTTTGTCTTTTGTAATAAATTTCAACTTCAATAAGTTTTTTTTTTGTTGATTTTTGGAGCAGATACTACTAGTTAGCAGTTCTTTTCATCGTCAGACATTGCTCTAACTATCTGAACTGTAAAATCTGATTTTCATACAAGAAAAAACTTTAGCCCCGATTCTCATTTCACGATATTTTTGTTTACATTACATCCATGGTTTTTATTGAATCTAGGTAGTTTATTGATGTATTAAAAAGTTAGCTGAAGTTAGCCATATGAGCTTTGTAAAGTTGCTCATAATTTTTAAGAATATTTTAATAAATATTTAACAAAATTTTGTACAATAATTAAACTGTGAAATGAAGGCATTTTTTCAATGACTAAAAAAAAGATATATGGAATAATTAATTTCCTTTAAAAAATATTAAAATTTAGTAATTATTTTGACTAGAGAATATATTTTTCTACTCCTGACGTTAATTTCAATTTAACGAATTAATCTTTTTATACTATTTTTTTTTTTTGTGTTAATTATATAGTACGTATATTATCAATATGTATTAATGTAGCAACTGCCTTAAGGCTGTTGTTTTCGTGAAAGTTTAATTCAAAATTTTACAAAACTTCTCCTATCAAAATGTTTAACAGTTAAATTCATAACAGACATGAATACGTCACTGAGTTAATATTTTAGTAACCTAAAGGCTTTTATATTTTAGCTCGTTTATTTCTTATGCTATTTTTAAATATCAAAATAACAAAGTAATAGATCATAATTCAAGCTATTATTCTTTCTTTTTACACAACTTGATGAGAAAAAAGTACATAGAATCTTGATAAAAGGCAGAGACTTTACCGCTTCAACATAGAAGCCGGCAATAAAATAAAAGATGATAGCTCAATAACCGTTTAATTTAATAATAATTCTTCTTGAGTTTAATAATAATTTAAATTAATTTTCGGTATAAAAATTCGGCTTCGGGAATGTAAGACCCCACAAGTCATTTCTTTATTTTTACAGATAAGAAATTTTAACTTTTACAAAGTTTTACGATTTTTTTTTTTGTATTAGTGCAATCGATATTTTATTTTGCCGTACCTGATTATAAATTAAAGGCATACAAACAGGTGAATATAATGTTAAATTAAAATTTTACTTTCAAATAAAAAGCACAAAAGTAATGCGATTTAAATTTAATTTTTCAAAAACAATTCCGAAATGTATACAATTCTTTTTGTTACAACTTTTAACATTTAATCACCAGAAAAATTAAGAAAGAACTGAGGATTGAGTGTTAAGGTCGATTTTTTCAAAAGATGGCATTTATAAAATAAATAGAAGTGCAGAACACCCGTTCCGTAAAATTTACTGAATTAATTTATTTAAAACAGATTTTTAAATCGTGTTTACTTCGATAAGCCAACTAAGACAATGCGCATAATAATTAAAAATAAACGTAGTTACAATGAATGTAAATTTATTTTTCTTAATAAAACGTGCTCTTAGTTCCAGAGTTATAGTCAAATAAAATTTTAATTAATGAAATATTTGGATCTTACAAGGAAAGGCACATCGGTTCGATTTAGACTTCATATCCTTTTTTATAACTTTTTTAAATTTATTTTTTAACTTTTCTTTAATTTAAATATATTGATTTATTAATAATTATCAACCCGTGATTGTAAAAAAAATGACAATAAATAATTATTCAATAATAACATAAAACGAAAAAAGAAAAAAAACATAACAGTGAAATAAAATTTTATGTACTTTTAAAAATGTGTAATGTAATTTAATAGGTGTACAAGTAAGTGATGTGGTGTCAACATAGATTTGGTGAAACAAATGATTATTTAATATTAATTGAAAATTATAATTTAGAATCGTATTATTTTTATTTATGCATTTGTTTCAGGCACTTGATAATAAATATCGCTATAAAATTTAGTAAACTTCTGTTTCGTTTTTGTTTTCATTTGGTTATCTGAAGTGAATAAAAACTAATAATTTAGCGATTGTGTAACTGTCCACTTTTATTAAAGAATTGGAGGATCGTATCTCACTTTCAAATGAAATAAGTTGAAATGAAGTGCAGCAAAAATGTGTATATGTCATTTAATAGGCGTACAAGGAAGTCATGTGGTGCCCAGCTCAGATTTTTTAATTAGTAGCCTTTTTGTTTACCGTTACAATGTCTATCATTATTTATAAAGTTTTTCAGAGGTATTTATAATAATATAATTTATACCGTTTTGACTTTCTAAAATCTGTATTTTGTATTTTAAACCTTCTATAGATAATAATGTTCAGATGTTTAAGAAGGCGACAAAACACTTTGTCGTTGGTAACTAAACTTTTTACATTATACAATTCTGTGAAAGCAACTTAAAATATTTAGTTAGGTGTAAAGAAATGGTTTTCTACGTGGAAAAAAATCGTAATTTTGTTTATATGGGGAAACATTTTTTTTTACATTTTTGTGTACTATATTTTTTTGAAAAGAAATAATGTACTATTTTCGATCGGACAATCAGCTAGTTTTAGAATTATCTGTAGAACTTATCACCTAAAAAGGTTTTGGTTTGTTTAGACTTAATTCTAAAATATATAAGTTTTCAGCATCGAAAAATAACGTAGAATTTTCTTTTGTATTAATTGGAATAAAATAAAATATTCCAGTTTAATTTTCTTCCAATCTCCGTGGCAGAGTGGTAGCGTCTCGGCCTTTCATCCGGAGGTCCTGAGTTTGAATCCTGGTCAGAAATGGCATTTTTCATACGCTACAAAATGTCCACTCATTCTGAAATGTACATGCTTCCACCTTAAATCCTGAGTTAATTATCAAATAGAAAACTATTTTTTAAAAAAGCTTTCATTTAACTAACATTAATATTAAAATTAATAAAAAAAAGAAACAAATTAGAAAAACCCTCAGAAAAGTAAAAAATTAAAATTAAATTAAATCGAGAATTTTAAACAAAAAAGTATAATATATTTACAAATATAAAAATGCACTGAAAAGTAAAAAATTAATTATATAAATATCTAATAAATAATCAATAATAAAAAAATAATAAATGTAATAAGCATTAAATTTTAAAATTAAAAGTAATGAAAATATTTAGTTATATAAAAGCGTATAATTTTAAAATTAAACGCTTTTAGCAAAAATTAAAAGTAATGAAAATATTTAGTTAAATAAATGCGTTTAATTTTAACATTTAATAATTATTACATTTCTTTATTATTTTTTTATTTATTAGATATTTATATAATTTATTTTTTTACTTTTCATTGCATTTTTATATTTAATATATAATATTTTTTTTTTTTAAATTCTCAATTTGATTTAATTCTTATTTTTTACTTTTTTGACGGTTTTTCTTATTTGTTTCCTTTTTTTTATTAATGTTTATATAAAATACTTGAATTTTATGCCGATTATAAATAAATCTATATTTATTTATTAGTTAAATAAAAGCTTTTTTTAAAAATAATTTTTTATATGTAATCAAATATATTTTTGTATTTTTTTAAGACTAAAAAAAAAGTAAAAATATTTATTTTTACACATCGAAATTACATACGTACCAAATTTCAATCATTTTCATACGATAGTTCATGAGAAATGAAAATTTTCAACTAAATGCATTAATTTAGCGTAGGGGTAGCACGTGGCGGCGTGGGGGTGGGTCATATCAAATTCCGACACCGTAGTGCTGTATTGTCATCGAAATTATGTACGTGTACCAAATTTCATTGATCTTCATACGATAGATTAAAATATATAGCAGTTGCTATATGTTTGATTATTTCTAAAGCGAGTTAAATAAAAGCTTTTAAAAAAATATGTTTCATTCGGGTAAATTATGAAAATCTATTAAGTTATTTTACTCTATACATGGATCTAGTAGCTCATGACAATGTAAGGTGCTTGTATATTTGATGCTCTGTTACATTATATTTGCCTGCGCCTAGTACTAGATGTTATTAAATATAGTCTAAATTAATTACGTTTAAAGCTTACGTTACCATAAGTTATAATCGTTACCATTTAGAAAAGCAGTGCAAATTCAAACCATATTTTAATTAGTATCAAGTAACTCTGTTGAAAGTCTATCGATTGCAACCTACGTCGGAAAAAGGAATTACCTTATTTACCAGCTAAATTTAGCTATATATGCTGTCATACTAAAGAGATTGTCAAAGAATTAACTAATCGCATTTACATATTAAACGATCGCGTATTTTACATACATGTTACCATCTATTTTATCTACACCTACTTATAATTTAATTAAGTACTATATTGCTTCACTTTTGTTCCAATTTTTTTAACTAATTAATTTCCCCTAGCAAGAATAAGTAAATATCAATGTCACATCTTAGAAATAAATTTTATACTGTATAATACATAAAGAGAACGTTTCAATAATTATCGAAATAATATAATTATTTATCAGCTTATTTCCATAGAGTAAAATCCAATTAACGCTCTAAAATTTTATAAAAGACATCTTATCCTACAACCATTCAGAAAATTAAGTTTTATATTTACAAATAATGAGATATTATTTGTATAGTATGTACATTACAAACAAAGAAGGAGCAGATAAATACAGAAACTGCCATCCTGTAAATTTCCTCTCATTAATTGAAAGTATTAAAGGAGAATATGTTTTACCTAATAGACCAGGATCACTTTTTTCGTTGGTGAAAAGCTAATACATTTATTATCGTGAAAGGTGAACCGAATAGGGACCGATTTTAGTTTAAAGTGCACGGGCAGAAAGAAGATTTTCAATCTCAGTCTTAATCTTAAAAGGTAAGCCGAAGATAACAATTTACCTATTGATATTTTTAGATTTAGAGAAAACTTCCTACTAAGAGTAGAAATGTTTCTCACTTCCTATCAAGTTTGTCATGTTTTATCTCTTTCTATTAAGATTTATTTATAATCGGCACAAAATTCAAGTATTTTTGATTATGATAGTAATCAACCTCTAACACAAATAGAAGCGAGATACAATCTATTCCCCTACCTTTTGATGTATAGACTTACTTCTCGAGCAAATCTAGTAAACTATTTAAAAGATAATTGTGTGAAAGGATAAAAAATCAACAAGAAATATATTTTGATACGGTGACCTGCATATTTTATCTGAAACCAACTATTAATATCATTGGGGGATGAGACCCCCAGTGACCACAAACTAATCACCTTTGAAATTAGCGACATTATCCAGGCAGGCACCAGAAGCGTTAGATTTCATCCAGGCAGTGTCACGCAGTTCAGAGCAACTATTGATTTAGAACTTGGCTGTAGCGAAGGCACGGATTTGAATGATCTGACAAACACAGTATTCAGGGTGGAGGTGGAAACGGGTGTAGTTAAGGAAGTAACTGCAGGGCGTGCAGGAGTATATTAGTGGACTCCCAAACTCGCCGAATTGAGAAGATGTGTGATGAGTAGGCGCTGCCTCAAGAGAACGCAGAGGCGCGGTGAGAACATCGAAGGGGAGCTCGGAAGGTTAAGACTTGCTAGACGGAACTTTCGTGGAGCAATTGCTGCGTCCAAAAAACGCAAATGGCAGCAATTGTGTGATGCTGTGGAAGTTGATCCTTGATCCGTGGGATGACGCCTATCGTATCGTCACAAAAAACTTTGGATGACAACTGCCACTCCTCACCGAAGATGAGTTGAGGAAAGGCGTTGATGAACTGTTTCCGAAAGGAATGGACTTTCAAAGGGAGGAGATTGTGGTGGAATCAATAGCAGGACCTGAGTGAGGAGGCTAAGTTGATTAAAGGCGGCAAGAGTACTGGGCCGGATAGAATCCCCCCGGAGGTAGTAAAAATTGTGGCCGAGACGGTGCCTGGTGTGGTGTTGCGTGCAATGAATATGATATTGGAGATGGAATGGATATCTGAACGGTGGAGAGGTGCAAGGTTACTGATGCTAAGGAAGAATGCTGGTCCTACAGGAGCACAGATATCGTTTTGACCACTTTGTTTATTGAATTGCTTCGCGAAGTTTTTTGAAAGACTTGTTCTTCGAAGACTAAACGACGGTGTAGAGATAGCGGGGAATTTCATGAGGATTAATTTGGTTTTCAGCCCGGACGCTCGGCGATTGATGCGATCGGGCAAGTGATGAATATTATTCGGTTAGCTACCCGGAGAACACGGAGGACGAGAGATATAGGAGCGGTCATGATGTTAGATGTACGCAATGCGTTTAATGAACTGCCATGGGAAGTTATATTTCGTGAACTGGAAACCAGACGAAACCCGGCATACCTGCGAAGGGTGTTGCACAAATATTTTAAGGACAGATTCGTGGTGGGCAGGTCGGAAGGTGGTGAAACGAACTTTCCGGTGGATAGGGGTGTCCCTCAGGTCTCGGTGTTGGGTCCGGTCGTGTGGAGCATTGCTTTCGATAATGTGCTAAGGCAGCTCTACCCGGCGGGCGTCACCGCGGTGGCGTTTGCCGATGAATTGGCACTTGTGATTGTGCACAAAACAGAAGAGGAACTGATGGCGGCCGGTGAAGAAGCGGCTGACATGGTTAATAGGTGGCTAATAGCTCATGATCTACGGCTCGCTGAAGCCAAAGTGAAAGTGGTTGTTATGGCTGGAAGACACAGACTACATCCGTTGCATTTTAGAGTGGGACACACAATGGTCCACCCAAGTCCAGCCGCGAAGTATTTAGGCGTGTGGCTGGCAAGAACCAATCCTTTACTATACATGTTGAGGAGGCTGCGAGAAAGGGCGAAAATGTGGTGAAGGCGCTCAGCAAAATGATTAAGAATAAGGGCGGTCCTCAGACGGGTAAGAGGAAACTGTTGGCCAGTGTGCACTCTTCGGTGGTGTTATATGGAGTTCCTGTATGGCTGGGAGCGTTGTCGAGAGCCAGGAACGTGAGGCGTTTGGCTATGCAAGAGCGTAGGCTAAACATACGTATCATTACAGGGAATCGTACAATCAGCGCTGAGGCGGCATCGGTTATAGCTGGAGTACCACCTATAGACTTACAAGCGCAAATGAGAGCTTCAATAGTGAATGGACGTGACAGAAAGGAAGCAATTGACGGTCTCTACATGGCTTGGCGTGACAGATGGCGAGATTCGGATAAAGGAAGGTGGACCTATGGGTTCATAAGCGACATCAGGAACTGGATGGATCGAAAGCACGGTAACACAGGCTATCAATTTACCCTGTTCCTGTCTGGACATGGATGTTTTCGGGACTATCTGTACAGGATGGGCAGATGCCATACAAGTCGCTGTCACGATTGCGGCGGACTGGATACAGCAGAGCATGTGGTGTTTTTTTGCCCTAGATGGCGCAAGTAGTGCTCGAGGATCAGGGTGTGGAGGTGGCCAGCAATATAATCAAGGAGATGCTCAGCAACAGCAACAAATGGGGATGTATCTTGACTACGATTACATCAATGATAGGAGGGAAGGCCAATGAAGAGAGGCGACGACAGGCTGAACAGATGCGGATCTATAGAGACGTGGAGTTCGATAATGGGTGATCAAGGGAGTTCGATCACCCCTGGGGACGCCTTCCGGTCATGCGGATTCTGATAGTAGAGTGCTTGGGTGCAGGGACTGTACATACCATATGGCTTAGATCCGGACCCTGTATGATAGGGGGGAAGGTTTTTTAGTGGGTGAGAGCCCCGCACTGCCAGCCACCGTCAGTGCGGGCCTGACGCCGGCTGGTAGAGCTTTTTCCTCCCTCTAGGAAAAGAGAAAAAAACTATTAATATCAAACATACTAAATGTTATGTATTCATTTCATGGTGTAAAATTTCATTTTAAAATAAATGAAAAGTGATTAATAAAGAAGATAACGTATATGTAATATTAAGATATGGAACTTGAATAGTACAAGTGGAAGAATTTCGTTATTTAGGCAGTAAAATTTAGAAAAATAAGTAATGATATGAAGAAAAGGAGAGTGCATATTTGTACTCTCAGGAAAGACATCGTGTTTACCAAAAAGATATTTATATATATATATATATATATATAAGTATAAAAATTTGAAATTAGAAAGAAATTAAAAAAGTACATTTACGGCAGTGAATCAACATTATTACATACTTATTTACTTTAGCGAAACATAAGAAAATACGAAAGCCAGCAATTAACTGAAGAGCAACAAACTGTATTTTGCGTTATTTAAACATTGTCGATAACGAAAAACATTAATTCTTTCTTTGTTCATCTATTTTCCTTATATAAGGTTTAACATTAAAATTTAATAATGGTTGTGTGAAACATTTAAGTTGGGTGAGGAAGTATGGTATTTAACGGTAATATTTCTTTCAGTAGATTTAGCGGATTTAGTAAGTATTTATGATATTTTTCATTTCGTAACATCCGCTGCATTTAAAGAAATCTAATATTTTACATTAATTCTGGGAAAAACATTATTTTTATTGATTAACTTTTAATATAATACATTGCTTTAAACGTACCTTTTTCAGATTTATGGAAAAGAAATTCCATACTTGGATATTTTATTAAACTAAAAAAAAATAATACAAACAATGTATATAAGTCGTTATAGATATTAACTCACAGACATAAATTTTTGGATAATTATATCTTTTAAAGAGAGCCAATAAAATTGTTCATGCAGTCAAATCGAGGATGAACTGATTAAAAAAAGATTACATATGTTAACTACTGAAGTTAGTCGATATAATAATAAATAATATTACATTAAAAAAAATGAAATTGGTGTAGTCTCAAACCACAGAAAATGTAGTAGAAATATTCTTGAAAGCGACCAGCTGGAACATTTTTTGGAAAGCTATACAGGTAAATTTTATTCGGCACCATAGATAACAGAAGAAAATTTACACTTCGGAATTGAAAATTTAAGTTAACCTCATTATCAAAAAATGATGAAATTTAAAAAAAACTTCTTGCGCAGTTCTGCGTAAGAAAACCGAATTTTCGTTATTTTATTTCCTTTTGAAAAAATGTATCGATTCATTCTAATCTAAAATTTTATAAAGAAATCGAGTTAAGAAATACATAAAAAATAAAAAAATAAGTAAATAATCAGTAAGCAAATTAAAATAAAATAAAATTATTCTCAAATATAAATAATAATAAAAAAATAACTTTAATATAATCTAACAGAAAATCTGTAATAAGCTAATAATTCTGATTCTCACTCTTTCGTAGTCAGCACTGATTTTCAGAGTACAACGCACTACAATACGTTCGATTAATGAGTAGATCCTACATACAAGCATCAAATTACAACTCACCACCCACTGTGACTCACTGCTTAAGCGTGTATGAAAAATATATCGCTAGACAGTCAACATAAAAAAAAAATTTTCAACATAAAAAAAGTTTTTATCTTAGATAAAAAACACATAAGCAGTCATCGCGACCCTCAAAGAAGGTAACGCTATCTGAATGTGCAGAACAATATTGCTAACAATAGATAACGCAGATAAAGAAACGTCAACGTTCCAACTTGCAGCATCATAACGAACCACGATTTTACCTTGCCCTGATCAAATCTTTTCGTCATTAAATTAGCGTAACTCAGCAACGACTCAATCAATCTTCATGAAATTTTCATAACTTCAGATACACTACTACAGCTTATATAAATTTCAATGAAATTGATCCAGTGATTTTGGAGATTTTCAAGCCACAAAATTTTATACATTATCCTGTAAATAATAAATATATATATATATATATATATATATATATGTGTGTTTGTAAGGAAACCATAATATTTAACTGAATGGTGAATTCTCTTCACACCTCAGAAGAGTAAAGAAGATTTATTTTCGCCCCCCACCACACTACCACCTTTCAACGGAAAGTAATACCGTACTTTTCTTCAACAATTCGGTAAAAGAAAGTGAAAGATTAGTTTGTGTGTAGTATAATATAAAATTATACTTTTTCATGTTATCGATAAGATAATCGAATCGGATTAGTGTAAGTTTATAAAGAACTGGTAATAATAAAGTCGATTTTGTATGGGTTATTTAAATTAACTTAATAAAAATACAATTAGTTAAATTTTATAAACAACAAAAAGCCAAATTCTATTTGGCGGATAACCTACTGGTTATACTTTATTTAGTTTTAAACGAAAAAATGAAGATCGATGTCACAGTAGTAGAATCTGGTGATGGGGAAACAGGTAGTCGGTCGAAAGGCTGATACAAATAATCATTCATAGTCGATTCGCTTATTCAAATAAAGAAGAAAAATATTATTTTATTTTTATTTTAAGTGAGTTTTTGTTGGCGAAATTACTTCAATAAATAATGATAAAATTATGTATCCCTATAGTCCGATAATGGTTTTTTTTAAAAATAAAAGACGTCATTAAGTTTGAAGAGTAAATGCGGCTTATGACAATAAATAATTAATACACATATTTTCACAAAATATACTTGATAATAATAATGAAGCATTCCTAGATCATTTAAAAGTATCAGCAATATTAAAACTTTGTTCTCTAAGGAGTGTAAAAATGTCATATTAATCATTAGCAATGTAAAGAAATTACGGATAAAAATAATTTCTATGACAAATAAGGATGAAAAATTTAAAAGATTAAGAAACTGATTAATAAGTTAGTAATTTTCAAGAGTTGCTCTATAACATCCACATATAACAGAGGAATTTAATCAGGATGAGAAATGTACCGAAGAGACTAAAAAGAAAGCTTGTTATGGAAAATTATTTACGTATTTTCTTGTTCTGTTATTGAGAGAATAACGATTAGTTACACGTAAGGAGTAATCCAAACAAGCATTCAATCATGGAGGGGCTGTATCTGAACTACGATGGGTTCACAACAGATACACAGCGCATAGTTCATCTGAGTTGCCCTAAACCGCTAAGGTTTACAAAACCGATAGGAAACACAAACCAATATCGAACATTTCTAAATAAGTAGATTTATCCCTAACACAGGAATTTATATGCCTTTGAAAATTAGGACACTTTATCGTAGGAAAATTAATGCCGGATTTTGTAGACGCCAGCAAAAAACTGTTCCTAAAAGAGGGCAGCAGTTAAATTAGTAGATACTGAGTGACAAGTTGGTTGAATATTACAATCTGAAAAAAAATGTTGAAGTAAATTTATATACTGTTTAAGGTGTGTGCAGTTGAAAAAATGGTAAACGGTAACTGTGTTTTAAAAGGAAATGTTTTTCTCGTTTCTCATCTTCCTTTTTGTTTAAAAATCCATATGATGAATTATATCCATCTTGAGGAAAATAAATATTCCCAAAAAAAAATAATCTGGCACAAAGTACACAATAAATGGTGATCAGGAAGAATAAAAATTAAAGCATTCTTTGAAGCGAAGTTTTGAATGTGTGAAGCTTAAATAAAAGCGATAAGTTTTATTTTTGCTAGTTTAACACTAGATAGTAGGAATTAGTAAAGTACGATAAAAAAATATTTGGTCAGCTAGTTATAGGATAACACAAAATTAAAAATAGAAATGGAGGAGTAGGAATAGTAGTGATAAAGGAAACAGGACAAAAAATTGTAATTATAAGCAGTTCAGTAACAAAATTATTTATCCAAACTTTTAGAAAGAAAATGGCATTCTATAATTGAAATAATGGAACCGTACCAGGAGAAGAAAAAAATAGTTGGATAGTTGAAATATATCAGAAAATAAAAGAAAATCCAATCCTTCAGAATCACGTACTGAGTATTATATATAAAATATAGTAAATGGAGTAGTTGATTTTTTCCAAAAAAATATAAAAAAAAGCTTTGGGAAAATGAAACCAAAACATATTACTATGAGGAGTGTGAGTGAGCAGCCATTGTTAGGGAGAGTAAACAGAAAATAGGTAGTAAGAATACATAAAGGAATCTTTCAACGAAGAAAAATTATCAAATATCTTGAAAGAAGCAAAAGAAATTAATGATAGCAGAGGAAACTCCATTTTGGAATCAGAGTTTTATAGAATCCACCATCAGAATTATTGTTTTATTAAATGGAATATCAGAATTGAATAAACTATTCAAATAAATTAACTTGTTTGAGATAGGAGAAGAACCCGTTCATTTTACAAAATGTAATTTTTGCAATACTAAGAGCCCATTAGATAAAGAGACATAAGTACTCCATTATCAGCCTACCATTTCCTCCAATGAAAATATTAATTAGGATGTTATACAAGCGAATAGAGTGTGTTGGAAGGTGACCAAGGAAGGGAGTGTGTTGGAAGGTGTGTTGGAAGGTGTGTTGGAAGGGATGATGACCAGATTGATTTAGAAAGATTATAAACAAGGAATCACTTCTAAACTTTAGATAAACTTACAAGGAGAGTTTAAGAAGAATAACTTGATAATGTAGATAGAACAGGGTTATTTAAGTTTTAATGAACGTTGAAGGGTTACAAAGAAAAAGAAAGATATTTTGTAATAGACGCTGATAATAAGTTGGGGTACATGAGCGGAGACATGAGAAGATGTTAAAATAAATGATTTTAACACTAGTGAAGAAAAAATATGTCTGCCACTGCTACTATTCAGCTCTTGTTTGTGGAATAAGGGACACAAGAATTGGAATAAAAATTTGATTATTTTTGCAAGCAGAAACGGTAAAAACTTTACGATTCAATGATCATAATGTACTTTTGGCAGAAACGAAAAAAGTAGAAGAAATTTTGGATTTATTTCTGAAGGAAATTAAAAAAAAAAAAAAAACAAAGTTAAATAAATGGTGACAAAAAGGTGCTTGAAGAAAAATTAAATAATAAGAGAGGGATTGTTGTCATAAGAAGCTGTGGAAATTTGTTACTTATGTAATAAAATTGCAATTGATGATTGTAAAATCAAAGAAAACTGGTAAAAGCAAAGAGAAATTTCAAGCAAAAATAGTAGTATCGAATGCAGGCCTAAAAGTCTGAAAAGTATTCAAACGAAAATAAAATACAGGATTCTGGAGGATAGGGAAATACTTTGATAACTCATTCTAGAGGCTAAACATAAGGAAAAAGTTCATATAAACATAGGTCCGAAAACGTTTCGTTAGCGAGTTATACAGGATGAAAGATTTCGCCCGAGTTTCAGTTCCTCCGGGTAAATTAAGGCTTTCTGAAATTCTGGGAAGGTCAATTAAGGGGCAACTTCAATTGATTCTTATGGCTTTTGAGCTAGGGAATTGAAAAAAATTAGGTTCCAGAACTGTATCTCTCTTAGTTTCTAAGATATCCCATGTAAAACGCCAAATATAGCGTCAAAAATACGTTTTTTTTTACGTTTGACGTACAATAACGTTGTTAAATTGGTAATTCTTAAACTACTTACGAAATTATAACGAAGGAAGTCAAAATAACATTTGGTATTAATTCTAAATTTTCAACTTTTATTATTTATAATTGCGATTTTATATTGAAATATTGAAAAAAAATATACAAAATCATAAATATCATTTAAACTCAGCGTGACAATATTACATAAAGTTTGTCCTAAATAAAATTACAATACCAATTAGATCAATAATAAGACCATTCTAAGATTTAATTTAGAGAAAGGCTTCACTTTTTAACTGCAAAATTGCAATTTAATAAATCCAAAACTTTCTTCGCGGAATAAAATCATAAAACCCTACAAGAAATACTACGTACGGTCATTTGTTTTAAAGAAGTATTACCTTTAGGTTGTGTGAAAGACGCAGTACTTGAATTATTCAATTTATTAACTAATACAAAATGATACAATTCTTTGTTATCAACAAACTATACTTAAGGAAAGTAGTATTTATTCTCATTCCCATTTTTATTTCAAAGTTAACGGTAAGATTTAAAATTTAAGGAACATTAAACATTTAACCGACATTAGTTAACGGACATTTATTATAATTTAATTCTGTTTTCTACAGTTTTATTGAGTGCCTAATTTATGGAAAGAAGAATTTATTTCTTTCCTATTTGGTTATACAAAAGTTTTTCTAACTTTGGAAATTTAAAAAATCAGTAGTTATTTTGTATAACGTGTTACAAAAATAAATAAACTTCTATTTATAATATTTAAATATTTTACCCTTTTCTCGTTTATCCTAAGAATTAGTAAACTCTGTTTCATAAGTAAAGTCTGTTTCATCTCTTGTAGAACGTAGGAAATTTTCTAAGAATGTCTTTTAAATCAGCTAGCAATTTAGGTTATCATAATTTAGAGTTTAATGAAGTAAAGTGTAAAAGTACAATAAATATTCGTTAGTTCAAAGACACAAAATTTCTAAATAAATTTAAAAAGTTTCTATTAATTAAAAATTTGTATAATTAAAAAAAAAAAATTATTCCCGACGTTATCCTATAAAACAAAGTTTTTTAAACATTGATGTAATTTATAAAAACATACTAGGCAACTAATTTTACTTTATTATTCGAAAATTACTAATAATAATATTTTATTAATTATTTTACTTTTATGCAATATACTAATCAGCCATATTTTCCTAGGGCACAGTATAACTTACAAATTTTACCTTTAAATTAAACGAAACATTGAAAATTCTACTTTACTATAGCAATATTAAAATTTCTAAATAAAGTTAAATTAAACAATAAAAGCTTGGAAAATGTTTGATAATGATGTGGTCTCTATTTAAAAAAAAATTCAAATACGTAATTTTAAAAATGCAAATTTGTTTTAAAAATGAATTACTGCAAATTGTTTTTAAACTGGCTGTAGAAAGCATAAAGTAAATAATGAAATACAGGAGAAAATGTAAAAAAAAAAAAATGTAAATGAACCGAATAATTACGATGAATTTGGAAACTGGTTTTACAGTTCTATTTGTTTGGTGAAATAGATGACAACATAATAATCGTACATGATGTTTAAAGCACATAAATAAAGATGTAAATAAAGATGGATTAGGAAATTGTTTGATACCGGTATGTTAACATGATTGCTTTCAAAATTAAAAGCCAAAAACTGAAAAAATACTGCTTAAAGGATGCTTCAAATTGCAATATTATGAGCATTAAAACTGAAAAGTATAATGAAATTTACACTGGATGAATGCAGTTTCTCAAAATTAAATTCCTAGATGTCTGTAATTTTACTGAAAAGTAAAACTATGGTAAAATAAATTTTTTTTCAGAAAAATTTGGAAACTATATTTTACTAATTTTTAACAACGTATAACATTCTCTTTATCCTCAACTGACTGAAAATGAACAGTTCACGCATACGTTTTCTCATTTTCTTCATTTAGTTTTTTCTCTTAAAAAAAAAAGAAAAAAAAGAAATTATACTCTCGCGTGTTCACTGCTTGATCAATATATTGAGAGATTAACAATTGAAAATGTTTATATAATTACAATTTATTAGTTTGAGAAGATAAAATATAAATACGGCAAATCAACAACAATAATAATAAATATCAATATATTAATATTAAACAATGATTACAGACAAACTAGAACTTAAATAAGGTCAGGATTAATTTACAAGTAATTAAATCGTAAAAACTAGAATTCAGTCCCACTTACAAAATACATTATCATGACCGCTGATATTTATACCTTTAACAATTGGTATTGTATTACTACGAAGATAAGATTACATTAAAATTCTTTACTGCAAAAACCTTTCCTGTTCACAAATAAAACTTCCCTATAGTTTACGAAAGTTATGTGTTTACACAACGAAGGAGTGTTTTTAAAAATAATCTTTATTTTTAATTAACACTTAACATTATACAATTTTCTTTGATATACTCGCAAACACTGATTACATAATATAATTATTTTACATATTCACTGTAATAATATAATGCAAGTTATGAGTTCATAACTATAGAATAATAAGACGATGTGTTCATCGAATGAGTGCCGTACATGGACTTTACATTATGAGAGTCTAATTAGAACTAAATACTTATTATTACAATTAACATAAAGAGACAAAGACTGCAGCTGCATTGCATTCTTTCAAACTGTGCGTTTTCCTGGAATCTAGCGATAGGCAACACACGTGGGTTATGGAATGCAAAGCTTCATCTATTCTGTCATATAACTTGAATACTTATCCCTTTCACTACTACTCTCTCACTCTTTTTCTGTTTAGCCTCCGGAACCACCGTAAGGTATTACTTCAGAAGATTGGTGAGGATGACATGTATGAATGTAAATGAAATGTAGTCTTGTACAAACTCAGGTCTATCATTCCTGAAATGTGTGGTTAATTGAAATCCAATCAACAAGAACATCGGTATCCACGATCTAGTATTGAAACCCCCTTTCACTATTTTTTTTTTTTTTTGTTTCCGATGAGGCTGAGGAACCCCATTTAGGGCTGGAGTATCGGACTCGCTAACACGTTCCGCTAGATGTTATTAAGAGAGCGTATGTCTGCCTACGTTCTACCGACCAAACCTCATATCTCACCGATCCTTCCCTCCAGAGTCGGGTTCACAATTGAGCATTGCACGTCCCCGGAAGGTGCCTGTGACACAGCGGGATCCAGAGTCTTTGTATTTCATCAACGTCGCTCATCCACGCAAGCGCGGACGAACGTCAGATCTGCAGAGAATTGTCTTTCACCCTCCGACCCACTGGTCATGTTCTTTCGCCTCAGTCTGGGGATTTTGTATTGTGGTACTCTCTAGAAGATCCACCTGGAGGCATCCATCAATTCTTCTCTTCCCGGACTTTGGTTTGCAAGACCCCTGCCACGAATCCTGCAACTGTTTCAGAATGGTACTGGCTTTTTAAAATGGTGTCTATTGTGTCATTTACCATAATCTACTTCGTGAGTTTAACGAAGCGGCGACGTTCCTCCTTCTATCTCGATCACTGAAAATGACACGTTCAGGAGTGTCAAGTTCTTGGCAATGTGAGCACAGAGAATCCTCCGCTCTTCTCCTTTGATGCAGATAGAAGCGGAAGGCCCTGTATCCGGCAAGGAATTGGGTGAACCAGAACCCCAGCTCACCAAAATCCCTTCCGGCTCACGGCTCTATACAAGGAATCAAGCGATGCGGCCACCTCTCCGTAGTTGACGTATCTCACCTGGCGTCTTGCGTCAATCGCGTCTTGCTTATACTCGCTTCTTAAATACTGTTCTTAACTTCTTAACTCATCTTTCCTGGAGTATCTATACTTCTATCCTTAACAATTCTGACCTGCAGACCCCAATTCTGATCCCAATTCTTGGGTTCTGTTCTGACCTGCAGAACCGGACCCAAGTTGAAGCGTGAGAATTATTGTCCGAGTCTTACATTTTCCCACGAAATCCTATTCTGATCCGGTAATTCTTCTCACGGAATAACATCTGTTGTAGGAGTGTGTTGGCAGTATTACAAAGAACGATTGTTAAACGGACCTGTTAGCCTTAGAAAAAGGATTCGTTCAGACACATTCTGGATTCCTTCCATTATTGTATTTTCTTCTTCTTTCTTCTTAATCGGCAGGAATCTGTTACTCAAGTCCAGAATACCTGTCTTTTTACAATACTAATAGTAAAATCATAGGGTACTAATAATAATATCATCTTTTCTTAATAAGTTTTACAGCTGAAAATTTGTAAAGTAAGTACAATTATTCGGCTTTCGGCTTTTACTCAATGCGGAAATATTTGGGGAACAGCACACAGTCTTGTGGTTGTATAAGATTAACTTACTGTATCACATATCGTTATTGTTATCAATACAGGAGTATTAAACAATACAATTTATAAAAAGGAGCAGAACGTCAATAATTGTCAAAGCGAGTTATATATAAATACTATAATTTTGTTTCAAATGCAGTTACGGTATTAAAATTTAACTTGAAAGCTGCGTTAGTTAAAATTAGAGAAGCCGTGCATCACAGCTCATTAAATCACTGAGAAATATTACTATAAACAGCAACGTAGAGATTAAGATTCTCTATTCTCTTATGAGTGAAGAATACTGTTTCATTATTTGTTTGCAGTAAACGTGTTTAAGAGTAATGACTGCTCTGAAACGAAACCTTTTTGAATTCATGGTAAAGAAAAGTTTATTAAATTATTTTCTTGACTTATAAATTCGGAATAAAAATTCCATAAAAATAGAAGGATAAATAACTGTTTCTGATAAACAGAAACGTGAGTTACATTGAAAACAATAACAATTTTAGTAAATAAAAGTAAAACGTAGTAGTAGATATTAGGCTTGTAAAGCCTATTAAAATGGTTACATAGAAGAGAAAATTAAATAAACATACACGAATAGGGTAAAATCACAAAGAGAAAATATAGAAATCATTGGAGAAAAAACTTTATTTTATTAACTTTTAATAATCTCACAAATCTTTTTAGGCTATCAGTGAAATGAGAATTAATATTCCCTAAATTTTACAAATATTTTTCACAGAAATGAATTCTAAATAAATCTCTCCTAAACAGCACAAGTGTATGTAAACTACTTATTTTTAATTAAAGGGATTTAGTTTAACAAATTTTTTTTTAGCTTTATCAGCTTTTTTATCACGATTAATATCATGATAAAAAAGTACTTTGTTCCCTTTGATAAAATTTTAATTTTTTATAAGAGAACTTTTATAAATGATATTGTTTAACTCCCATGTAATTAGTGTAATACATAAATAATGTATGTACATTATACATACATTATATATATTTAACATTTTTTAATATTATATTATATTATTATTATTCTGTTTCGTAGAAAATTTCAAAGGATTAGTTAAATATATAATTTAATTTTGTGCAAAGAAATCTCTCAGGGAAGATATAAAATTAATTTTGAAAATTTAACATTTTTCTATTTTAATAGCTGTAAATTATTTTGACTGATCTATAGTCTACTTGTAATTAGGTTGATGTACCGTATGCTACTCGATTTACAAACACAGTTCATGTTAAAAAGTTGAAAACTTATCTGCAAAATTGGCAAACTTCTTAATGTGTACTTCAGATATATAACCTGTTCTACACTTTAAAAGCCATCGTGTTACTCGAAAAAATATTTTTTTCATTTAATATTTATTAGTTTTGCACTGAATCGATTAATCTCCAACTTACAATTCAGTTCGGTTTGGGACGTTCTCAATAGAAATTAAATGTAAAACATACACTGTGAAATGAAGAGTAAAGTTTCAACTTGTAAAAATACCTAATATAAATCAATAAACTTGAAACTTATATCTGCTGATAAAAAAGTAAACTTATAAGTACTCTTCATAAAATTTTACTGGGAAAGTACCTGTATCGATGAGAGAAACCGATTTTAAATCACTCTTCGGCTAAGCTGATTCAAGATTATTTATTTTAATGATGGTATGAACTAAATATAAATTTGGGATATTCGAGCCGAGGCAGTACCGCAGCGGAACGGTAATCACAATGCAGCGAATTTAAATTTCATTCAGTTGCTCATCTCCTGCCAGCGGAAGAGGCTGCAGTGCGTATCAGCAACTCACGAAGATACGAATAATACTTATCTAGTAATACGAGTAATAAAGGGACTTTTACTATATCCTAATATTTCATGTAAGATTGTAGAATTAATAATTGTATAAATATTTGATGTTAATAAAAATTAATATTTCAGCAGTTGTGTAACTGTCCATTTTATTAAAGAACTGGAGGATCGTATCTCACTTTCAAATGAAATAAGTTTAAATGAAGTGCAGCAAAAAATGTGTATGTGTAATTTAATAGGCGTACACGGAAGTCATGTGATATCCACATCAGATTTTTTGTTTTAATTTAATCAGTAAAACTGATTAAAATTTTGTAGTGTTCATAAAAATTATGAGTTAGCTCTACAAACATTTTAGTAGAAAATGGACTGGTAATAACTCAATCCAATTGAACCACTTTTCATTACAAAACTTTCTAAAAATTTTACACGTTTTTAATTTAACTGACTTTTGTTCAGTATTCAATTATCCTAATAAGTTAAACTGAAGTATTTAAAAATAAGCCCTCGTCATTACTCTGTGTACACATTACCGTCTCGCATGTATAAAAGCTAAGTTAATTTATCTGTGTTGCACATTCTTCATATCTTTTTACGTTTTTCAACTTTTATTTTAGTGATCTTCTGGATGAAAGGAATTTCAGTATCACTTATTATAACCTTAAATCTCCTTTCAATAACAGGATATCCAGTTTTTAAGCAATTGTTTTATGTTTAATAAATTACTGGTCGGTTCCGGTACAACAAGGAGTTCTCTTACTCGTACGCTGGTAGCGTACGAGTGAGGGAAGTCCTTGTCGTACTTATGGTGATACTTATAGTGAGACGGTGCAGACTTACCGAGTAGGTAAATTTTAATGGTCAGTTGTTGGAGAATAGGTTTTGCAAAGTTGGTTCATCTCCTAACATAAGTTTTGTCTGGTAGAACAGAGAGGTAGCGTTAATACTCGTATATTCCATCGTCTATCCAGGTTAATTTCCTGAGATCATCAACTGCATTCTGGCTTAGTAAGTACAGTAAGTCTAGGTTTTGTTAGCTCAGTTCTTACGCAGGTTGGAAGTGGAATTTTAGACGCGGATGATGGAAATATACTGTTGCAGAACCGAGTGGGCGAAACGCACACCTGCCCTTACATGGGTGTATGGGTGCGTGTGTCTTTCCAGAAGACTGTTTCAACATATGCTTATTTACCTTTTGTTATCTTTTTTTAAAGCTTTAATTCGGTTTAATTTTTTTACTATATTTTATTTTGTATTGAGTATTTCATTTTTATTTATTTATAAAGCTATAATAAAAAAACTATCTATTTCATACAAATTATTTAGCTTACACATAATACTCGGTTATTTTCAATAAGTATACAAAAGCAATTTAAAAGTTAAATGTACAAACAATTTATTATAATGGCCCAATCCTATCCATTTAAACTGATTTCTCTATTTCACTCTCAGAAGAGTCAGATTCTTTGTCACTATTGTTGTCATTCAAAACTGGACCATCCTTTTAAATTGCATATCCATAGCCCTAACCGCCATCGTAATACTTATTTTCTATTTTTAAACGTGACCGCAACACTTTATTCTAAAATTTGGTATTAATTCTCTACATTGCATTTAAATATATCTTTCTTTCCAAACGTTAAATTTTATTAATTATTTACTTTACTATAGTGTAGATCTTTATCGCTAAATTCAACAAAATTTCATCTCCGATTTTTACCTTAACGATTTGTTATATAATTCTCTCTTTAGATTTATAAAGCTGACTTCAAATTCTTTTTTATTTTTTTCCTACAGAGTATATAAATTTTCAGTATGACTCTACGAGTGGAATAGACCCTGCATGTTGACAAGTTAGTGTGCAGGCATCATTTTTCTTTCTTTTCTTGTTTAACCTCCGGGAATTACTGTTCAGGTATTACTTCAGAGGATGAATGAGGATATGTATGTGTGTAAATAAAGTGTAGTCTTGTACAGTCTCAGTTCGACCATTCCTGAGATGTGTGGTTAATTGAAACCCAACCACTAAAGAACACCGGTATCCACCAGTAGTACTCAAATCTGTATAAAAGTGCCTTTACTAGGATTTGAAGGCTGGAACTCTCGACCTCCAAATCAATTGATTTTGGAAGACGCGTTCACCACTAGACCAACCCGGTGGGGGTTTAATGTACAGGCATCTGGATTTAATAATTATTACTATTCTCTTTATTCTTCCTAAGACTTTAAAACAAGCATCTGACTGCTTTAATACTCCAAATGATTAAGCCAACATCAGAACAACCCAGTTATCAATAGCTGTTGCAATATTTTCCCTGACTACTTAGACTCTCTTACCGTATTTTTCAATAAATATTTCCTTCAACCGAAAGCTTCATATTCTGAGATAATTTCGAACATTTGTTGGAATTTGAGCCGTTGTTTCTTATTCCTGCATATCTCGGAAAGGCTGATCTGTCACAGCTACTTTCCCTCTGAGTGTGTTTTTGATACCCATTTGAGTAAGAAAGGATATGGTAGCATCTTTATTAAAAATCATAACAATCCCGATCAAGGAATGCAGTTGAGTTGGACTTCAGCATACAATTATAAATCATTCGCAAACCTCAATTTGTAACTGTAACCTGACGATTTGATTTTATCTTATAACAGCTTATTTTCCTACAGCAATGTGGACATCCAGGTCAGAGCTAATCTGAACCACATTGGGAAAAGGGTTCTCCCTAAAACTATTTTTTATTTAACACTTTTCCATTTTAACACATATTACATTGGTAACAGCAGTATCGACCTCGTATTCCAGTTTTAACACAGTGATTTAATGTTGATAATGTTAACAATAAAAAATTATGAATTTTTATTTATTTATTTATTGGAAAAATTATAATAATATTGTTATATTATCTTTTTTTGGTGTTAGTTTTAATCCTATTTAAAACTCTACATCTAAAATACAATTACAATATTTTATCAGGATTTTTTTATAATCCGCTGTCTTCAGAGAAATTAAAATCGATAAATATTGGTTAAAATGCACGATAACTTAAACGTATTTATTGTAAGGAAGGAAATGGAAAAAATAAGCGAGTTAAATTATGAATAAGGAAGAAAAATGGTGTCTTAAAGAAAGCTAAAGAGACAGGGAGCAGGTAGGCCAGGGTAGGAAAGTTGTGTTACTAGGGGTTAAGTAGTGATGGGGGTAATGGTTTGCAGTTTACAGAATGCTTTTATTCAACACAGTTCAGTACGTGAGGGTTGCGTCACACGTGATCATAATGGTGATGCCGAAGTTCTTTGAGTTACATCAGTAAATTCCTACATTTTTCACCTCCCATATTACATAACAAATAGTATCAGTCGATTTTTCTTCCGCGATGATTGTTATTCAGTACAATTTAAAAAAAATCAATTTATGAGTAAGCAGACTAAATCAGTTGAATAAAGAATTTATAAAACTGAGAAATAAAGAAAAATTAAATATGATAAAAATTAGTGCCAACAGCAGCACTAGATGATGAGTTTATAGTCTGCATTTGATGTTTATTTAAATAGGAAAGTATAAGTAATAAATTTAAAAAAATATATATTTTTCTATTATAATACATTTTCAGAATTTGGCATCGGCTATAATAATACATATTGTTTGAAGAAGAATTGAAGGCAAGTTCCTGTGAAGAAAAAAAAAAGTATGTTTATATCTCTGAATTCAAAGAATTATCTTTACATCTTTACAGTCTCAGCTTAATCAATTCCTACATAGTAAATGTAAAAATTCAGATTTTTTGTTATTCTCAATCATACTTATCTTAACGTGCAATTTTATTTTCTATTTAAATTTTTTATCAAACCTTTGGTAAAAAACTTAGGAAAAAGCCTTTTTATCACTAAATTCTAACGTAAATTAAACTAATATTCTTGAAAATCACATAAAAATATTCTAAATATCCGATCCGGCTTACTTCCTTATAATTAATTTTGTCTTTCGTGATATTCAACTTTGGTGTTTTTAGAGAAGCGTTTTTCCAGTTATCATTCATTTTCAAAGTAATATCTCTTTCCTTCAATAAAATTTGTTTTAAATATTAAACGAAGCTAATATACTTGTTTTATTAAATTGAGTAAGAAAATTTACATAATAATAATAGTAATAATAAAAAAAAAAAAAAACGGTTAAAATGAAATGATGCAAAATTTATTGGAAAAAACTGATTACTACTATAGAAGATGTGGATGATGAACAGTATCATTAAACTAAGTATTTGTGGAGAGTTATCATATTAACAGCGACTAGCAATCTTTGAGTATAACTTTTCCATCTCTTCAACGTTGCATTTAATTTAAACGGATTTTTTCTTCTGCCCAAATTTATAAAATACAGACGTTTTAATTTCTGTTTTAAAAATTAAATTTCTTTGAAGTCATTTCAGTCGAACACTGCAGTCGTTAATACTAAAAACTAACAAATTGCTGAAATTATGGCCTAACTGAAAAAAAAAAATTCATGGGAATAGAAATATTATTTTTCACTATTTTAATACTGTAACAATTAGCTACTTATTTTGTATAGATGTCTTGTAGAAATTTCCAAAATTGGAAGTACACATACCAAAAAGGATTAAGATAAATTGTTTTTGAAAAATAAATTACAACAAACATTTATTATGCTTAGTTGCTTCTGTTGCAAGTAATTTGAAAAAGAACAAACATTAGATTATGTTGCAATTTTCCTTTGCAAAGGTTTATATAAAAATAAAAATAATTCAAACTGATTTGTTTTTTAAATTGTAGTAAGTTTTTTTCTTAAGTCCGACCTTTAATTAATCACTGTTGTCAGTTTACATATTTACAAACAAAACAATAATATACACTTGTTCTTTATCGCTACTGCGTTATACAAATATAGCAGAAAAATGTAGGTAAAATAAATACCATAAATAAAATGAATCGTAGGAATTTAAATAAAAAAATTATTGGAACTCATTTTTTCAGATAAGAAAAACACACACACACACACACATACATATATTACATATTTTTATATTATTCGCTGAATTATACGACTGGACAAAAATTTAACAACACAGATGCATGCCCACGCAGGAGCACACAAAAATGCTACAGCAGAATTATTTTTCCAGTTTATTTTTCATTTAAATTATTTTAATTTTTTTTTATTGAAAACACGTATTCTACGAATCAAATTTATTTATTCTTCTACATCAAAATAATTTTACTGATTTTAGGGAATAACGTAAAAATTTAGCTTATTGAAATTTCTAATAAAGCTATATTTGAACTACGTCTTTTTATCTCAATTTTCTCTGTGAATCTCTCATTTACAATTAGAAAATAATGAATATTAAATGAAACTGAAGATAAAAAAAAAAACTCTGTCGAATCCCATTTTATGAAAAAAACACTAAAAATATTTTCTGAAAAGAATAATCATCAAATAATATCTTCAAAATGAATTTTAATTTTTCACGTAAATACGTCAACAATTATTAACGTTTATCAGTAAAAGAAATTAATTTATGTTGAAGAAAATGTTTAATCTATTTTATCCATAAACATATGTATCAAATAAAAAATAAATTTTATTAACAGAATTATTCTTAGTTTTACTTACCCAATATAACATACATGTTTTTACCTTTTTTGCACAGTATTTTGCTAAAAGTGATAAAACAACTGATTGAAAGTTCAAAAGTTGGAAATTTTAAAATAATGTTTTTCTCGTGAAATTTATTCTTAAAGTAGATCTTGAAGTAGTGTAAAAAAAAAATATATATATATCTTCACTGAGCTTAGAATTGAAATAAAACATACATACATATTAACCAATAAAACGTATTGGTTAAATTAGTAAAAAATTTAATTCTGAGCAAATCGATTAAAGTAAAGTCAATAAAACAGAATAATAATGCAAGAAAATAATGTATTCTTTAATGCAGAACAATACGTATCAGTGTGGAAAATACTGAATTACAATTTCAGACTAAAACGAACAGCCTTCTATTATTGGATAAAATTATAAAAACAAACTAAACTTCCAACACCAAATAAAAGAGCAAATTTATTTTTACGTTACTACTGTTCAAAATGTCTGCTATCAACTTAAAGACACATTTCAGTACGGCAAATTACAGGTGACCACTTTCTATCATTCTTGGGTTATTTTTGAAGGTCTACGTGGTTTTTTGTAAAAGTTCATTTCATTTCTGATTTTTATGTATACACTAACGCTTTCATATATCCTCACAAAAAGAAATCCAAGTGATTCATTTAAGTTGATCTAGCTACTCATAGTTGAGATCCACCTCGACCAATCCAGCGGTTAGGAAATGGTTCATTCAGGTAATGAAAATCAGGACTACGAAAATGAGCTGGTGCGCCATCGTGTTGGAAATACATATAAGTTTTTGTACTAAGTTGAATATCCTCTAAAAGTATTTTAAAAGTAAAAGCATTAAAATTGTTAATTATTTAATTAAATATTATTAATGATTTAATTAAGTATTTTAAAGCGCATTTTGAAGAAACTTCAGGTTACCATTACTTGTGAGTCTACCGTTGAAAATGTAGGCTCCAATAAGAATATTACCTAATATCCCATAGCAAATATTTAATGAAAAACGGGTCTGGAAATTATTTTCGATTTACAACTAAATTGATGTTACTGGTAGATAATGTACATCAATTTTCTCAAAATTAAATTCTCTACCACTTTAACTAATACTTTATTTTATTGACAATTTAACACAATTATTTTACCCCAGAGTTAAAAAAAATTTTCTTTTTTCAACTCGGTCTCTTTTTTTATTACACATTATATCATAAAAAATATTGGTGATAAAAAATTTTTTGGTCAAAAACAATACTAAACAACAAAATTTTCCCATTACTTTATCCTCCTAGAATTTCAGTAGGGCTTCATTTCAGCGGAGTAACAGAGATCGAGGAGAAATTGCGGCTAACGAAGTAAGTGTTTTCGGATCCGTGTTAATAAGAACTTTTTTCATTATTTTAATGAGAGAAATACGGTTATGAAGTTTACCAGAATCCCAGAAGGATTCTGCTAAACTCTCTCTCTCTCTCTCTCTCTCTCTGTGTGTGTGTATATATATATATATATATATATATATATATATATATATATATATATATTTATAAATGTATTTATAAATATCCTATTTAAAAATGTTGAAGCAAACAACGTTTTACGGAATTTCGTTAAAATATAATCCCGCTTATTGTTATTAATTTTTGACTACGCAGTTTATTAGCTAAACCGTAACATTTCTGTACAGTAATAACAAAATAATATTCTTTTATAACATTATTTCAATTGTCGTTAATTTTAACATCTAAACGATTGAGTTAAGAGGTCACGTCTGAGAACAGAATTTCTCTCAGGCGTGCTGGCCTAAATTTATGACTAAATTTTACATTTGTAAAATTTATTATTATGTAGCCTTTTAGATTATAGAGAAAACTATTAATAATTTATGTTCCAAAGAAATATTTCTAACTGGAATCCCCCGTATATATGAGATGTTAATCAAATCAACAAATGTAGAAAAAAATTTGTGATAAAATATATTCCAGATCTGCCAATCAAGTTATTATATAAGGAATATTTGAAACCATCTATCAGTACATTTAAATTCAATAATAAAAATAAATTGATTTAAGTCATTCACATATTCTTAGCACAGAAGTGGAATAATTTTTATTTTAAATTGACCCTAAATATTCATAATAATTTTGCATCTAAAATTATTATTATATGAACCCCCTTGTTCATCAAGGGGTTAATAATAATGACGTCCATTATTAACCCCTTGTACAAGATAATTTTCCGCTAGCTTGTGTACCAAATATTTTTACATATACTAATTAAATTCATATTTAAAAAAAGAACAGATCAATCGCCAAGGACATCAGCTAATAGTTTACCTTGTGACTTTTAATACTCAAAGTCTACACGTTCACCTCAATATCTTCATATGTTCATAGAGTCAGACTTATGACCTCAGATCTTACATCAAAACCAGACCTCTCACATTCTAGGAAACCTTCTTAGCAGTTTAACAATAAATAGTATTGTCATAATCTAAAGCACGATATTTTCTGTAGTGATCCGTCGATTTTAAAGAAGTTCTTAGTTTACTAAATTCAGTTAGAAAACTTAAATTTCCAAAGATATTGTGTTTTCACGGTAATTAAGAATTAGAAATGTCTATATAACTGTATGCATTAGAAATGCTTCAATTTTTGACGTTGGTTTCCTAATGTTTTGTTATTTCTTTGAAACTCACCGCTTTTGGCTCTCCTTTCTTTAGTTATGCTTACTTTACTGTTTTTGGAAAAGTATTCTGGATTTTTTTCTACACCTTCAGTGTAAGTTCCTATTAAAAGCTGTCGAATAACTTAAAATCACACCATCTTGTACTTTTTATTTTATTCCTTCTGACACCTAAACCATATTTCCGTAAATGTCATTCTGGCTTACAGTATGAATAAAGTCATTCGATGCAAGCTCGTTACTATAATTCAGTAGCATTATTCAAAGCTTATTTTAAATCGATAGGTAATAAATAATTTTCCAATCGTATTACCTGGATTACGTTGAATCTCTAGATCCATTTTCAAAACAGATGTCTTATGTAGAGAAGATATTTCTGTGTACAAATAACCTGACTTAAAAAAATCCACACTTACTCGTAGGAGTGCGTACATACATACATATGCAGACGACGGCTATTTCATTTTAAAGGAATACCAAACGATACGGTATTTATCTATTGCATTTATTCATTCACTACTACTTTATACTTTCAGCAGTTGTAATTGTTGTAAGAAGCTTAATGTGACAGAAGAAGTCTGAAAGATTTTATTACACAAACAAAAAATGTAATATTAACATTGTGGGTCACAAGCAGATTTGTGAACACAAAACTGTTCAACATATAGTAAGTAGCTTTGCCAATTCGACTGCCTGTTTAAAAATCTCCCAATTATACACAACTATACACCACATATGAGTATATCCCACCAGCACTCTCTGCCTTTCCAACATGTGGATGTTTTTTGAGGTTTTGTTTCACCTTCATAATAGTTTTCATTACCTTTTATTACCAACCAAACTGTTTTAGTAACATAATCCGATGGAAAAAATTGTAAAAGCTTATGTTCTTTTAACCATGTAAAAAACAATTAATTGAATTTCAATTTTAATAGAAAGGAGATGATCATTATTATACGTAAAAATGTTAAATTATGGTATTTTGTTTTATTTATTTAAATGTATTAATTTTTTTCATTGTAGATTAATATTTTAATGAAATTCGTGGAAGGCACCCTAAGTATTTGACAGTAGGATTATTTCGAACCTATACTATACAAATGGAAAAATTACACACAATTTAATATTATTTAAACGTTCCTCTATAGTACCAGATGCCTTTTTCTTTGATTTTAATGCTATTTTCCAGATTTTGCAACCATACAACGTATTCCATAAAAAACGTAACCATATTCCATAAAAAAATATAAATAAATCTTTACACGTTTTATTTTTAATTCCTGAATGTCGTCGGTTCTCTGTTTTACATACGTTAATTATTTTTTCTGAGGTTAGGTTGAGCTCTAGACCGATACGGTTGTGTTTCTCTCTGCTTCGTACTTCCGCTGTTTTACCGTGGTTTTTACTACTATTTAGTTGTTTCTTTTCGTTTTGAGTTTTTTGTTTTTTTCTTCTGTTTGTTTATTTGATTCGTTGTTTTATTTTCTGTAAAATAAATATTTTATATTTATTTTTCGATTTTGGGCCTAGACTAAGGCCTGTTTACTAGTTACGCAGCTGTTACAAACTATCTACATTCTAGTTCTAGTTCTAGTAAACTTCATCTTAGGAACTCCTA
The DNA here is from genome assembly GCF_047948215.1 of Lycorma delicatula. Classification (NCBI taxonomy): domain Eukaryota; kingdom Metazoa; phylum Arthropoda; class Insecta; order Hemiptera; family Fulgoridae; genus Lycorma; species Lycorma delicatula. The sequence continues at coordinate 260,959,719 of NC_134455.1, read as the reverse complement.
AGATGAAGTTAACTTTTGATTTATTATTTTCGATTTATTTAATTTTATTTTTTTCGCTTAATTTCTTACATTTGGATTAATTAATTTTGTTTCAATGTTGTTATTACTCTTATGGCTGACCCACACCAGTCAAAAGGAGTGCCTTCACCAGAAGAGGGTTTCTCTATTGTGTTGGGGCGATGATCCACTAGGAAGGAGTCTTTTAGGGTTCAGGTGGATGACGTCCTGTCGGATAATAGTGGCAGTAATAGCTTGGCGGAAGGAGTGATTGAAGAACTGCGGTTTGTGAATCGATTGCTGACGAAGCGTAAAGGGAGGAAGACGGGTGAGAAGATTACTCGGAGGCAGTAGAAGGCTGCCGGTCTGATTACGTCGACAAGCAGAGATGTCGAGGAGGACTTTCTGGCTCTTCCGGTCTTGTCGGACGACGTTATGGATGGGGAAAACGTTCTTTGAAACCTTTGGGGAAGCGAAGGCTCCCTGGTTCTCCACTAGCAGGTGAGGGAAAAACGTCAAAATGCCAGTTCCTGGAGTTTCTTATACTTGCCGGAGACTGATCTAGAAAGGTTTGCA